>NC_070598.1:3912669-3917919 GCF_027409825.1 Scomber japonicus | reverse complement strand
CCTTCCTTCCTTGACTGGAGGACAACAGGAGGGTTAAACAGTAAACATTGAAGATTAAAGTACATCACTGACATTATTCTATAGTTTTCATATCGTTAACAAATCTCATGAAGACCAAACCAACAATAAATGGATACTGACGGATTAATCTTTATACCAAGAACATGAGCACTGAACTTTATACTGAGTCACTGAGCTCACATACTCAATCCTGCTGCACCAAATCTGCTAAACCAAAAACACCTGGCTGCTAAAAACTATCCAGGTGCTGTTCAATTACATTTTAAATTGCCTTTTACAAAAAAAAGAAATTAAAAAAGCAGCTCTATATTTGTGACATGTTGTAAAGATTTGGGTCTCTAGTAGGAATGAATGGGCTTGGGGTTGAGATGAGAGTTTGAAGGGGAAATCAAAAAGTAGTGAGAGCCACAGTGACACATTGTTGGTTTTGGTAGTTTAATGGGATTCCTTTGAGAACAAAATGTTAAAAGTAAAACAAAACATCATAAAATACTAAAATAGATCAAGAAAATCAATCTTTATTAAAACCTGTTCTCACAAACATTGTCTCACACCATTTTTTAAAAACAAAAAACCCCTATCTTGACAAATGGTGTTTGAGTACGTCTGAGCTGGACATCCAATTCGGAAACGGAGACTAATTGCAAATAGTTTGGCTCGTCTGGTGAGCTGCATATCTGGGAAAGGAAAGCAAGTCCCTCTTCTCTCAAACTAAGACTCAGCTCCAAATCAACATCTGTTCAATATCAGCTTGATTTCTGAGCAACATTGACCTTCTAATGTGAAACACACAGCTCTCAGCAAAGCCAGAGTGTGTGTCATTATCATTCAAAGGGGGTCAGGGTACATATTGTGTGACAGTCTGGCCGTGGCAGTGGGCCGTCCCTGGCTCGGTTCCCCGGTGGATCCTGCTCAGCAGAGTGTAGGAACGTGATTTAAATACTGAGCCAGAGGTGCCCTCCAATGCTGGCCTGGGGTTCTGCTACAGAAGGGCTGCTATCAAGCCTGGAAGAGCTGCAGGAGCTCCTCACCACACCGCCGAGTGAATGACAGCGGTGACGTCCTGTTACATAATGGGAGGGGGCAGCGGTGACAGAGGAAGGAAGGAAGGAAAGGAGTAAGGAGGGAGGGAGGGAGGAAAGGAGTAAGGAAGGAAAGGAGGGAGGAAAGGAGTAAGGAAGGAAAGGAGGGAGGGAGGGAGGAAAGGAGGAAGCAGGGAGGGAGGGAGGAAAGGAGTAAGGAGGGAGGGAGGGAGGAAAGGAGGAAGGAGGGAGGGAGGGAGGAAAGGAGTAAGGAAGGAAAGGAGTAAGGAGGGAGGGAGGGAGGAAAGGAGTAAGGAGGGAGGGAGGGAGGAAAGGAGGAAAGAGGGAGGGAGGGAGCAAAGGAGTAAGGAGGGAGGGAGGGAGGAAAGGAAGGAAAGAAAGGAGCAAGGAAGGAGAGAGGAAGGAAGGAAGGAGGAAGGAAGAAATGAGTAGGGAGGGAGGGAGGGAGGGAAGGAAGGAAGAAAGGAGTAAGGAGGTAGGGAGGAAGGAAGGAAGGGAGGAAGGAAGGAAAGGAGTAGGGAGGGAGGGAGGGAGGAAAGAGGAAGGAGGGAGGGAGGAAAGGAGTAAGGAAGGAAAGGAGGGAGGGAAGGAGGAAAGGAGGAAGCAGGGAGGGAGGGAGGAAGGAGGGAGGGAGGGAGGAAAGGAAGGAAAGAAAGGAGCAAGGAGGGAGAGAGGAAGGAAGGAAAGGAGGAAGGAAGGAAATGAGTAGGGAGGGAGGGAGGAAGGGAGGAAGGAAGGAAATGAGTAGGGAGGGAGGGAGGGAAGGAAGGAAAGAAAGGAGCAAGGAGGGAGGGAGGAAGGAAAGGAGTAAAGAGGAAGGGAGGGAGGAAAGGAGTAAGGAGGGAGGGAGGAAGGAAGGAAGGGAGGAAGGAAAGGAGTAAGGATATTGTGTGACAGAGGTTCCCTCCAATGCTGGCCTGGGGTTCTGCTACAGAAGGGCTGCTATCAGGCCTGGAAGAGCTGCAGGAGCTCCTCACCACACCGCCGAGTGAATGACAGCGGTGACGTCCTGTTACATAATGGGAGGGGGCAGCGGTGGCAGAGCTGTGTTTGGGGAATGTTGAACAGGGGGAATAAATAAGAAGGAAGTCAAACACACAAGGAGGCTGAATGACAGAAGAAGAGAATTTATCTTCACATCCCAGAAAAACAAGTTAACCCTTCTCTGTTGTCCTCGAGTCAAGGAAGGAAGTTAGGAAGGGAGGAACAAGGAAGGAAAGGAGGGAGGGAGGGAGGAAAGGAGGGAGGAAGGAAGGTAGGAAGGAGAAGGAAGGAAAGGAGGGAGGAAGGGAGGGAGGAAGAAGGAAAGGAGGGAGGGAGGGAGGAAGGGAGGAAGAAGGAAGGAAGGGAGGAAGAAGGAAGGAAGGGAGGAAGAAGGAAGGAAAGGAAGGGAGGGAGGAAGAAGGAAGGAAAGGAGGGAGGAAGGGAGGAAGAAGGAAGGAAAGGAGGGAGGGAGGGAGGAAGAAGGAAGGAGGGAGGGAGGAAGAAGGAAGGAGGAAGGAAGGGAGAAAGGAGGAAGGAACGGAGAAAGAAGGAAGGAAGGAAGGAAAGAAGGAAGGAGGGAAGGAAGGACATAAGGAAGGAAGTTAGGAGGGAGGGAGGGAGGGAGGGAGGAAAGAAGGAAGGACATAAGAAGGAAGGAAGGACAGAAGGACAGAAAGAAGGGAGGAAGGAAAGGAAAGGGAAGGAAGGGAGAAGGACAGAAGGAAAGGAAAGAAGGAAGAAAGGAGGAAGAAGGAAAGGAAGAAGGAATGAAGGAATAAATAGTCAATTTGACCCGGGAGGGAGGACAGGAAGGTTAAATATTTTCCCTGTGATTACATTTGTAATAATGTGACAGTCTGATTACACTGTGTGGAAAACAAGCATGTTGCCTGCTGGACAGAACCGAGCCTCTCCTCGACATGAGGATGGAGAAGAGGGGAGATTCACTGCAGCATAATGAAGTTAGCAGATCCAGCAGCAGCAGCAGCAGCGAGGCTCATAATTGTATTCTTACTTTCATGATGTGGAATATCTCATTGCAGACATTCCAAACTGCTGATGTAGGAGACGAGATTCATGAGCTTCCTAAAAAACCTCCAACAGAGCGGCTGCAGCGTCTGACTGCCTCCATCCAGCGTGTTTTACAAATTGAAGCCGCTCCGAATCCAAGCGCCAGACTAACGGGCCTCTCTCTCTCTCTCTCTCTCTGTCTCTCTCTCTCTCTCTCTGTCTCTCTCTCTCTCTTCTCTGTCTCTCTCTCTCTCTCTCTCGATGAGATGAGATAAACGGCATTCACTGTGTCGGATTTAACACTGCTGTTGTTCTCAGGTTAAGGAAGGACAGGAGGAAGGGATGAGGAAGGAGGGATGAGGAAGGGAAGGAAAGAAGGAAGGAAAGGGGTAAGGAGGGAGGGAGGGAGGGAGGGAGGGAGGAGAGAGGAAGGAAAGGAGGACGGGAGGTAGGAAAAGAGGAAGGAAGTAAGGAGAGAGGGAGGAAGGAAAGGAGTAAGGAGGGAGGGAGAAGGAAATGAGTAAGGAAGGAAGGAACTCATATCACATCATATTAAACCCACCCTGTCTTTTTCTCTCTCTCTCTCTCTCTCTCTCTCTCTCTCTCTCTCTCTCTCTCTCTCTCTCTCGATGAGATAAACGGCATTCACTGTGTCGGATTTAACACTGCTGTTGTTCTCAGGTTAAGGAAGGACAGGAGGAAGGGATGAGGAAGGGAGGGATGAGGAAGGGAAGAAAGAAGGAAGGAAAGGGGTAAGGAGGGAGGGAGGGAGGGAGGGAGGGAGGAGAGAAGGAAGGGAGGAAGGAAAGGAGGAGAGAAGGAAGGAAATGAGTAAGGAGGGAGTGAGGTAGGAAAAGAGGAAGGAAGTAAGAGAAGGAAGGAAGGAAGGAAAGGAGGACGGGAGGTAGGAAAAGAGGAAGGAAGTAAGGAGAGAAGGAAGGAAGGAAGGAAAGGAGTAAGGAGGGAGGGAGGAAGGAAATGAGTAAGGAAGGAAGGAACTCATATCACATCGTATTTCTCTCTCTCTCTCTCTCTCTCTCTCTCTCTCTCTCTCTCTCTCTCTCTCTCTGTCTCTCTCTCTCTCTCTCTCTCTCTCCCTCTCCCTCTCCCTCTCTCTCTCTCTCTCCCTGCAGATTAATCCGCTGCGTGATGCATGCTTTTTTTGTGGTCTAACCCAGTAAGAGTATCGGTAGTGAGGATCGTGTTTAAATATTGACCAGGAGAATCCATCAGCGGATTCCCAGGAAACACTGAGCCGGTGGACAAATGAAGGCAGAACCACCCTTAGGGTTAAGCTGTGGGGGATAAGCAGATTCCCACATGCTTCATGGAGCGTGTCTTTTCCAGGGAAAGAAACAAGACTGATGGGATTTCCATGTTTTAAGTCTCACAAAGAGAAGATAAAAGATGGGAGGAGTTGGAAGAGAAGACATGTTACTTATCTGTGTGCATGTTTATGTGTGTGTGTGTGTGTGTGTGTGTGTGTGCGCGTGTGTGTGCGCGCGTGTCAACTTACACACAAACAGGCCCGTGTTTCTCCACTCGGCATGAGCCACGACCCAGGCAGTACATCGGAGGACAATCTGCAAATAACACAAAATTAACCGATCGTGACGGCCAGAAAGAAGCAAAAAGAGAAAAAAAAAGGAAAGGAGGAAGGGAGCAAGAAGGAAGGAGAGAGGGAAGGAAGGTAGGAGGGAGGGAGGAAAGAAGGAAGGAGGGAAGGAAGGACATAAGGAAGGAAGGAAGGACGTCCTTACTCTTTTCCTTCCTCCCCTCCTTCTCTCCTAAATTCCTTCCTCTTTTGTCCTTACTCCTTTCCTTCCTCCTTCCTCTTTACTCCTTTCTTTCCTTCCTTCCTTCCTCTTTTCGTCCTGACTCCTTTCCTTCCTCCCTTCCTTCTCTCCTAAATTCCTTTCTCTTTTGTCCTTACTCCTTTCCTTCCTCCTTCCTCTTTACTCCTTTCCTTCCTTCCTCCCTTCCTCTTTTCCTCCTTACCTTCCTTCCTCTTTTCCTCCTTACCTTCCTTCCTTCCTCCTTTCCTCCCTCCCTCCTTACTCCTTTTCCTTCCTTCCTCCTTTCCTTCCTTCCTCCCTTCTTCTTTTCTCCTTTCCTCCCTCCCTCCTTCCTCCTTTCCTCCCTCCCTCCCTTCCTCTTTTCCTCTTTACTCCTTTCCTTCCGTCTGTCCTTC
>NC_070598.1:3902669-3907669 GCF_027409825.1 Scomber japonicus | reverse complement strand
CGCAGTATGGCCGGGAGGCAGACGTTGTTCAAACACTGGAAATGCCCCTCAGGACATCGGCCTTGAGGAGGAAGAGTTCCCGGTACCTCGGTGGGACAATCCTCTTCGTCGGACCGGTCGGCGCAGTCGAACTCGTCGTCGCACCTCCAGCTCTCTGGGACGCACTGAGAGGAGTGTGCACACTGGAACTGGTTCAATGCACAGGTTGGAGGCTGCGGAGTCACTGGTGCTGAGGTTAAAGGAGATGATACATATATATAGTTAGAGCTCGGAGATTATGGCAAAAATCAAAATCACGATTAATTGAACTTTTTACCCTCCTGTTGTCCTCGAGTCAAGGAAGGAAGGAGGGAAGGAGGGAAGGAAGGACAGAAGGAAGGAAGGAAGGAAGGAAGGAAGGAAGGGAGGACAGAAGGAAGGAAGGAAGGTAGGAAGGACAGAAGGAAGGAAGGACGGAAGGGAGGAAGGAAGGAGGGAAGGAAGGACAGAAGGACAGAAGGAAGGAAGGAAGGTAGGAAGGACAGAAGGAAGGAAGGACAGAAGGAAGGAGGGAATAAGGAAGAAGGAAGGAGGGAAGGAGGAAAGAAGGGAGGGAGGGAGGGAGAGAGGATGGAAGGACGGAGGAAAGAAGGAAGGAAGGAAGGAAGGAAAAGAGGGAAGAAAGGTAGGAGGGAGGGAGGGAGGAAAGAAGGAAGGATGGAGAGAGAAAGGAAAAGAGGAAAAGAGATATGCAACCTTTGCCGTCATGGCAACAGTGAACACCACAATTAACTGACATGTTGGTTTCGATTATTTTCCGATTAATTGCTCAGCTCTACATATATAGTTACACATGCATTCACACACACACACACACACACACACACACACACACACACACACACACACACAGTATGTGAGAGTAGAGAGGTATGCTAATAGTCTGAGCTGCTGCTGCTGCTTCTTTGGAAAGTCGGCCAGAGAAGCAGTTCAGAGGTGAAGGGAGAGAGGAAGGGAGGGAGTGAGGAAACAACACAATATAAATGTAATTGCTTTCCCCCCCGTTGCCCTCTGCGACGTCCCACCGGCGCTGACCCACTCTCCACAGTGAATTTATATGGACCTACAGGGCAACAGGCTCCATTAAGTCACTCCAACCCCTCCCGTGAGGGTCCACACAATTTATGGGGGGAACAGAGACGGAGAGAAGAGGAGCTTGGATGGTGGCGGACAGAAAATGAGGAAATGGGAGAAGTTGAAATTTAATAAAAACGAGCCAAGTGCTGGAAGGAGAAGAAGAAGAAGAAGAAGAAAGGGAGCATAGATGAGAGGAAGAAAACTGGCTTTACCTCCAACTACACACTCCTCAGTGTAGGAGATGTCATCCAAGCAGATTGCCGTCCACATGTCTCCTCCCACCTCCCCCTGGAAGGTCACTCTGAAAGGAGCCGGGTTGGACAGGATGACATTAGCGTACATCCACTGGTCGCCATGGTTTCCAGTGGCAGCCCACATCAGGAGACGGGTGCCGCTGGGTCCGACGGTGTAGACCTATTAACACACGGAAAAAAAGAAAGAAGAAAGGTTGAGGTACAAGAAGAAGAAGAAGACAGAGATGGAAAGTTGTGGTGACATATTAATGTGACATTTTGATTTAGTGTGGTTGGAAAATGCTGAGTAAGATTTGTGGTTTTGTGTGTCAGTAAAACTATTAAGCAAAAAAATAATAATAAAACACCAAAAAGACACAGTAGACAACAATTCAACCACTGATACAACTCAACTCATAATAACCAATTTATATGGGTTTAAAAGTATATCATAAGTCTCCTATTTAACATTCATAAGTGATATTTAAGCATTTAATTAATTGTTTATAACCATAGACTGTATAAAAGAAATGGACGTAACATCCGTGACGTCACCCATTGGTTTGTGGACTGCTGCTCGGAAGCCAATAGTTTCTAATCTAGGCAGCGCCATCTTGAAAATTTCAGGTGCATGCTGGGAAAAATAAAAACACTTATACTTATATATATATATATATATATACTTATATCTCTACTTATACAGGCATGGGGTGGAGCCATGAGCGGAGCGGGGAGGTTGCTATGGTTGCGAGGGCTGCATCTCGAGGACATTGGTCAATCAACCTGTCAATCAGGACGTAGCCACGCCCTAATGCATACCCTGCTTTATCGTCACATATAAAATCAGGGAGGCCAAAATGTCCCAAATGAACATCATACTGCATTGAAGAAGGCTTTAAACTAGCGATTGAGACCATAAACACATTTTGAAAACGTTTACTGAGGTTAGAAATCAAGTGAGAAGTTGGTGAATTCTCCATTGACTTGTATAGACGGTCGCCCCCTGGTGGCCTTTTGATAGAATGCAGCTCTAAGTTACTTCCACGTTGGCTTCATTTCATTTCAGAGGACCAGAACTCCCCGCCTGAAGCACTGTAATGTAATGTGCATGTAATTGTAACATTGTGTTGTTATCATAACAATTATAACTTCTCCTATGAAGACATTTTATATTATTACAACAGTATTTTACTATATTGTCATTAATTATCTGTTTAGTCTACTTACACCTGTGTTATCAACCATTTAGACAATGTGTACTGTATATTGAACTATTCTTATCATATTATTGCCAGAATGTCACTTTTATATTTACAATACATTTTTAATATGTGTTGCTTGTTTTTAAAGTGAGGTACACAACAACTCCATTCATTTACAGCTATAATTTTTCTTATCTTTGTTTATCTTTGTAAAATGATAATAACTTACACATCAATGTTAGCTGATTTATATTGTTTGATGTACTGTTGTTGTTGTATGAGTGCTTTGAAAGGCGCCTTTAAATAAAATGTATTATCATTATTATTATTATTATGGAGGAGTTTTATTATAAAGTGCTCCACAGGGTGCCTTTAAATATTTATTTATTATCAAGGATTTGTTTTAAACTGTGTATACTTCTTTCATGTCATGTTAATTTTCTCCCATTTTTTTACAAACTTTTCACTTTATACATAATTCATACAATTTAAAAAACAACTACCAAGTCTGTGAATTTGAAAGCTTTTCATTCATTATGTATAAAGACTGAGTTGTCTATTAGTATCAGTGTTATATACTTCCACACAGTGAGTATAGCCTAGAATATGTAAATACAGTGAAAAGCAGTTTGAATCTTTTTTTTTGACACGTGGAGGAAAGAAGGAAGGTAGGAGGGAGGGAGGAAAGAAAGAAGGATGGAAGGAAGGAAAGAAAGAAGGAGGGAGGAGGAAAGAAGGAAGGAAGGAAAGAAGGAGGGAGGGAGGAAAGAAGGAAGGAAGGACGGAGGAAAGAGGGAAGGATGGAAGGAAGGAAAGAAGGAAGGTAGGAGGGAGGGAGAAAAG
The DNA here is from genome assembly GCF_027409825.1 of Scomber japonicus. Classification (NCBI taxonomy): domain Eukaryota; kingdom Metazoa; phylum Chordata; class Actinopteri; order Scombriformes; family Scombridae; genus Scomber; species Scomber japonicus. The sequence goes on along the minus strand of NC_070598.1, from coordinate 3,904,275 downwards.
AAAGAAGGATGGAAGGAAGGAAAGAAAGAAGGAGGGAGGAGGGAAGGTAGGAGGAAAAAAGGTAGGATGGAGGAAGGAAAGGAAGGAAGGAGGGACGTAGGAAAGAGGGAAGGAAGGAAGGTAGGAGGGAGGGAGGAAAGAAGGAAGGATGGAGGGAGGAAAGAAGGAAGGAAGGAAAGAAAGAAAGAAGGAGGGAGGGAGGAAAGAAGGAAGGAAGGAAGGAAAGAAAGAAGGAGGGAGGGAGGAAGGAAGGAAGGACAGAAGGAAGGAAGGAAGGACAAAGGGAACAGTCAAAACAGACGGGGTCAATTTGTTGTCACCATGGCGACTTCACCCTCCTTCTGAACCATCGTGTTAATATACAGGAAATTTCCTCTGCTCCCTTTTTTATGTATAAAGGTAAAATAATATTTCAGTGTGATGAACGAGCAGTTTGAATCTTTTTTTTTGACATTTCTGCTGTGAACTAAGCTGCACTCATTTATATTCCACTTTAAATGAGGATACTGGTGTCATTATGAGTCTCAGCTGCTTCATCAGTGGCTGCATGTGGAGTACACTTCCTGTCTAATTAGCTGTTTGTTTTTTGTTGTTTTTTGAAATTAACCCGACAAAGACAAAGACACCCAAAAAAAGACATGGATGGAAAAGACGGTGATGGTGATGTGAGTTTGTAAGGTGACGTGCTTTGATGGATCATTTCCTGGCTTTCATTCGCTCCTGTGGGTATCAGCTGATTGACAGTAAGCAGAGCAGAGCAAGTGATGTAGCGAGAGGAAAAAAAAGAAAACCAAATTAAAAGCCTTCGGGTTTGACTGTGACGGATCATCTGACGGCAGAAACCATCTTTGGAAAGCTTGACGTGTGACACAAACTACAGTCAACATCAAACATCAACAACAAAAATAAAACAAGACTTTGAATTATTTATGTAAATGAAGCTCAGATTTAAATCACCTTCAGCGTTCCCATCTTGTCAGAGCTGATGAAGAACTTGAACCAGAAGCGCAGGTGACAAAGGCCGACACTCGCTGGAAACGGACTCCTGGTTGTCAGCTTGGCGACTTCACCCTCCTTCTGAACGATGGAGTTAATATACAGGAAGTTTCCTCTGCTACCTTTGGACACACAGTAGAGAGCTTTTTATGTATAAAGGTACAAATAATACTGAAATGTGATGAATGGCAAAGCTGATGCAGTAAGAAGGAAGGTAGGAAAGAAAGAAGGAAGGAAGGAAGGAGGAGGGAAGGGAGGAAGAAAGGAAGGAAGGAAGGAAGGAGGAAAGAAGGTAGGATGGAGGAAGGAAAGAAGGAAGGTAGGAGGGAGGGGGGAGGGAGGAAAGAAAGGAAGGAAGGAAGTAAGGAGGAAAGAAGGCAGGATGGAGGCAGGAAGGCAGGAAGGAAACAAGGAGGGAGGAGGGAAAGAAGGAAAGAAGGAAGGTAGGAGGGAGGGAGGAAGGAAGGAAGGTAGGAGGGAGGGAGGAAAGAAGGAAGGTAGGATGGAGGGAGGAAGGAAGGAAGGTAGGAGGGAGGGAGGCAGGAAGGAAGGGAGGAATGAAGGAAGGAAGGGAGTAAGGAAAGGAAGGAAGGGAGGAGGGACGAAAGAG
>NC_070598.1:3882669-3900169 GCF_027409825.1 Scomber japonicus | reverse complement strand
ATGTAAATAGATAAGGGAAATAATCATATATCTGTGTTTTCAATCTACCTTATTAGAAACAATGACAATCTAAGAAAGAACTCTAACCATCATTCAGAAAAACAAAAGAAATCTCATGTTCCAGCTTCTTAAATGTGAGAATTTCTTTGCTTTTCTTTGACATACGTATCTATGACAATGTGTGTATGTGATATATATATTAGGGCTGTCAAACGATTATTTTTTTTAATCGAGATTAATCGCAGAATTTCCATAGTTAATCACGATTAATCGCGTTTTGAATTGCATGTTTAAAATCCTGTTATTTTCCATTTGAAGGCAGTTTTAAGCCCATAATGTAAAGCATTTCTTACCAGAGTGTCTTAACTGGGAATCAATCACGGCTCTGCTGCGACTCCCACACTCCAAAATGGTCCTTTGGTGGAGCTGAGGCTGGCTTGGCTGCACCTGGGTGTTTAGCGTGGAGGTGCTAACTCAAACTCCACGTACTCCGGTGGTAGTTAAACTCCGTTTGACACAGGTTGCATTTTACTTTTGACTTGTCAACTGAAGCGTCTGGAAGTGTTTTAAAGTTAAACAAGCCGTTCAAAAGTCCAGTAGCTCTCTTACTTTCCATCAGCGCGGTAGGTTTACTGCAGGAGGCCACTTCAAAGCATAGCGCTACAGCTAGAGGAGCCGTCTACGGGGGAGTAGAAGGGACAAAAAGGCTTGCTACATTAAAATACGATTAAAAAAATTAACGCGTTATGGATTGCATTAATCTAATCGCGATTAACACGCTAATGCTGACAGCCCTAAATATAGACATTATTTGTTTTTACATATGTAGCAGATGATAATGTAATAAAGGCACATTAACCCTCCTGTTGTCCTCGAGTCAAGGAAGGAAGTTAGGAAAGGAGGAAGAAGGAAGGAAAGGAGGGAGGAAGGAAGGAGGGAAGGAAGGAAGGAAAGAGAGAAGGAGGGAGGGAGGAAAGGAAGGAAGGGAGAAAGGTAGGAAGGAAGGAAGGAAGGAGGGAGGGAGGAAAGAAGGACAGAAGGAAGGGAGGAAGGAAGGAAAAACTCCAATATTAATATAATGGTTGATATTACCTATAGTATAGATAATAAAACATAGAACAGAAAAACATATTTTATATATTAAATTTGACTAAAGAAAAAGAATCAAATATAAATAAAATGCTGCCTATATAACTTTAAAAATAAATATCCATCAATAATATATAATAATATATCAATAATGAAAATATATGTAAATATAAACTTCACCTGACTCTGTTTTCCTTGTTTTTTCTGTTTCTCTTTCTGAACTGTGTGTTACTGTTCCTGTTCAATAAAGCGCTTCTAATCAAAAACTCTAATTACATTTTTTTTTTCATTATTTTCATGCTGCTACACTTCCTGTATCTACAAGGTCTCCACAACAGACCAACATGACAACAGGACTATGACTGAATGGAACTCACAGGTAGATGTTTGGATCAGACTCATTACAACCTAAAGAAGACATGACACTGATTAATAGTCAAGGATTATTCTTTCTATGAATCAGCAGCGTGGACATGTTTAGTGTGGACATGTTTAGTGTGGACATGTTTAGCGTGGACATGTTTAGCGTGGACATGTCTAGCGTGGACATGTCTAGCGTGGACATGTCTAGCGTGGACATGTCTAGCGTGGACATGTTTAGCGTGGACATGTTTAGCGTGGACATGTTTAGCGTGGACATGTCTAGCGTGGACATGTCTAGCGTGGACATGTCTAGCGTGGACATGTCTAGCGTGGACAGCATCAGTGTACAGTGTACAAACAACATGTCTGCTTGTGTTAAGCTCAGTTTGACTCAGCCTGACACTGATCACCATGTATTATTAACCCTGCTCCTGCTCCTGTTTCCCAGCCTGTCAGCTTGTAATTATAAAGGCGAAGCTCAGAGCCGCCTGCGAGCTGCAAACACACACCATGTCAGGACACTCATGTTGTTTGTTCTTCATTTTAAGGAAATGTTATTTTGACAGTATTATTAATCTCTTTTTTTCTTTTTTTTTTGGTAACAAAGCAGAAAGTGAACACATGCGGTGAGTTCTGAACACAAATGAGAACCTGAAGCAAGGTCACAGCTGTGTTTATGCTCATTCTGTCATCATTTCTTAACATTGAACCATTACTCTTTTAAATTAATGTTAAATAATGTCACGATTATTTATTTATTTATTATAACTATTATTGTTCTTTATTCTCTTTCTTATTGCTGCTCTTCTATCTTACTGTCCACTTGCTGCTGTAATAATGTGGGACTAATAAAGGAATATCTCATCTTATCTTAACTAATATAACCCTAACCCCATGACCAAAGTGCTTTAAATGTCTGAACATATAACCATGAAAAGTCTTCATCACGCTTTCACAGCTGCAACTACTAATCCATTAGTTGATTGAAAGAAAATTAAACTTTAACTATTTTGATAATAATACTGATAAATGACTGCATCTGCAACTAATGATGATTGTACCTTCCTCCTACGCAGCTGCCACTGGGTCTGAGCAATATATCGATATCATGACATGAGACTACATCTTACAATTTAGATATCATGATATTATGATATTATGATATGACATAAGAGTTGTCTTTTTATACTATTTCATCTTTTTCTCAGCTGCATTGTTTTTATTTAGTTGTCATGTTTGAATTTGTCTTTAAAGCACACATGTAGTGGCAGCTGTAATCTCATTATATGTTAAATATTATGACAATAAAGCATTTTATTCTATTCTATTCCATCATATTCCATCCCATTCTATTATATTCCATTCCATTCTATTCCATCATATTCCATTCCATTCTATTCCATCATATTCCATTCCATTCTATTTCATTCTATACTATTCTATTGCATCCTATTCCATTCCATTCTATTCCATTGCATTCCATTCTATTCTATTCCATTGCATTCCATTCTATTCCATTTCATTCCATTCTATTCCATTCCATTCTATTTCATTCCATTCTATTCTATTCCATCATATTCCATCCCATTCTATTCCATGCCATTCTATTATATTCCATTCCATTCTATTCTATTCCATTTCATTCCATTCCATTCCATTCTATTCCATTCCATTCCATTTCATTCCATTCCATTCTATTCCATTCCATTCCATTCCATTCAATTCTATTCCATTCCATTCTATTCCATTCCATTCCATTCCATTCTATTCTATTCCATCATATTCCATTCCATTCTATTTCCATTCTATTCCATTTCATTCTATTCTATTCCATTCTAATTCATTCCATTCTATTCCATCATATGCCATTCTATTATATTCCATTCCATTCTATGCCATCCTATTCCATTCCATTCTATTCCATTCCCATTCCATTCTATTCTATTTCCATCATATGCCATTCCATTCTATTCTATTTCCATTCCACTCCATTCCAGTTTTCCTGTTTTAAAGGGAACATTATGGTTAAAGATGTAATGTCCTGAACATACCAGACTGTTCTAGCTCTTCTATTATTTGTCTTTACCCACTTAATCATTATATCCACTCCATTACTAATGATGATGATTATTATTATTCTATATACTATTTGGTCATAAATATCATGATATTTGATTTGATCCATATCGCCCATCCATAAGTAACACAATGACACAATGTGTGATTATTAGTGTGTATTTACTGTATATGTGTTAGTTTGACAGGCCTCTGCTGTAGGAGAGTACTGACCTGCACCGTGACTGATCGTCCAATCAAAGTCATCATCGAACTCCTGAGAAAGTCCGCAGACCTCTTCCCATTGGTCGTCCGCCATGTTGAAATTACAGGCGCCTGGCAAGCTGAGTATGTGGTCTACGTGAGAGGCAGAGAGAGATGGAAAGGGTTTAAAAATAGACTCCTTTCTAAATCCCAAAAAGTTTTTTTTTCTCTGCATCTCGACTCACTGCAGTCCATCTCATCTGATTCATCAGCACAGTCGGCCTTGCTGTCGCACACCAGGTGGGACTGGATGCAGTGTCCACTGAGACAAACGAAGTCTGTGACTGCAGGACAGCTGACTGGCTCCACAGCATCTAAAACACACACAGCAACAAACATGACAGTTCAACACCTTCATATCCCTCAGCAGCTCATCTCTATTTAAGAGCATTACTGTACCACCATTAAGGCTCAATGAGGTTTTACACTGTGTCTCCATGTGGTGTGGTTTAAATTTAAAGGGTTAAAATGTGAAAATAAATATATGAATAACTTCACACATCTTTTTTTTGTGGACCCAGCATCAAATTTCTGCTTTTAATCCATTTAGAGAGAATATATTAGAGGATTATGGTAAAAATGTCTAAGTGGTGTAACCATAAAAACTTTGTACCAAATAATTCAACTTGCTTAAAAACAGTAAATAGTCAATAAAACACCATATCAACTAGTTTGGCATGATCTTACATTATAACTTTTATATTAAATAAAGCTAATGGAATACTATTGTTCTAAAGATTACATTTCATCTGGGTAACCATGGAGATCAGGAAACATTTACATTATTATTAGTCCACTTAAATACACTGTAGGTAATATTTATCATTCTTTTGTGGTTACACCATTTGACATTTTCAGGAGCATTCAGTCTTACTTTTGGTTAAAAATGGTGCAAATGTCATTTCAAATGATATAAAACCAACAAAAATACTAAATATACATTTTAACAAACCTGATGCTGCTTTTAAACTATTTTTTAACATATTTTTGAATTGCTCATCTTGCCAACCCTTCATTAGTCACTGACCCTTACACCGGAAGCTATCTCCTCTTTTTGTCAGAAGCATCAAATCTAACATCAGAAAAACATCAAGCAGGAAGAGCAGCTGTGTTTTATTAACGCTCAGCCTGAGAAGCCTGTCAGACGAATCAAAGCTGGGCCTGGCTGGGACCAGAACCAGAGAGGAAGGAAGCGGGGATCAGGTGGATCAGAGACGGCAGCACACAGTAGAACTACATCATGTGTGTGAAGAGACTGTTAAACTTCACAAAGGATCCAAATATGTGGAGGTCAGCCGGGTCACTGCCAGCTGCAGGAAGTTACAATGCAGTTAACCTTCCTGTCGTCCTCCTGGGTCATACTGACCCAGTCTGGTTTCCATTGTTCCTTCTTTCCTCTGTCCTTCGTTCCTTCCTTCCTCCCTTCCTCTTTCCTCCCTCTCTCCCTGCTTCCTTCCTTCCTTTCTTCCTCCCTCCCTCACTCCCTTCCTTCCTTCCTCCCTCCTTTCCTTCCTTCTTCCCTCCCTTCCTTCTTCCTTCCTCCCTTCCTTCTCTCCTAAATTCCTTCCTCTTTTGTCCTTACTCCTTTCCTTCCTTCCCTTACTCCCTTCCTCCTTTCCTTCCTTCCTTCCTTCCTCTTTTCCTCCTTAACTTCCTTCCTCTTTTGTCCTTATTCCTTTCCTTCCTTCCTTCCCTCCCTCCCTCCTTCCTCCTTTCCTCCCTCCCTCCTTCCTTCCTCCTTTCCTTCGTTCCTTCATTCCTTCCTTCCTCTTTCCCTCCTGACTCCTTTCCTTCCTTCCTTCCTCCCTCCCTTCCTTGACCTGAGGACAACAGGAGGGTTAATGTGGAACATCTGTCTCGGACGTAAACATCAAACGTCGTCCGTCAGCGATCGTCCTCGATGTGGAAATCAAACGTTCTCTCTCTCTCTCTCTCTCTCTCTCTGTCTCTCTCTCTTTTCTCTCTCTCTCTCTCTTTTCTCTCTCTCTCTCTCCTCCCTCTCTCTTTTCTTTCTCTGTTCGTATCCCAAAGCGAGTCAGTGACAGAATCAATTTCATAGCTTCCAAACTATCAGTCGGAAAGATCACAAAATAATTTCACAGTGAAATTACGGCAGCAGCTCGCTTGTGAAGATTATTGGAAGTATACTTTGATAAAAAACAAGAACGGAGGAGAAGTTTCTAATGTGGTCTGAAATCTTTCTAAAGTCTAAAGCAACCATCGCTGCTGTGATTCTGTATTCAGGTGGTTGAATAAAACCTGGGATTTAGACCCAGCGTACATCAATGGTTAGTATACTTTTTAACTTTTCATTTTTAGCGTTTACAAAGACAAAAAGTTAATTCACAGCTTCACTCATCTTCAAAAACAAAGAAAAGATATTCTCATGATGTTTGAGGAAAAGTTAGATATGAGCCGGTCGACAATAAAAGACTTAATGATCCATAAAAAGTGAAGCTAAATTGAATCTACTTTTAACCCTTAAACAGGCCTTACTAGTTATGTCATTTGCACCTAAAGTAAGGAAGGAAGGAAGGAAGGAAGGAAGAAAAGGAGGGAAGAAGGAAGGGAAGCAAGGGAGGAAGAAGGAAGGAAAGGAAGGATGGAGGAAGGAAAGAAGGTAGGAAGGAATGGAGGGAAGAAGGAAGGAAAGGAGGGAGGAAGGGAAGGAAGGGAGGAAGAAGGAAGGAAAGGAAGGAGGGAGGAAGAAGGAAGGAAATGAGGGAGGAAGGAAGGGAGGGAGGGAGGGAGGAAGGAAGGCAGAAAGAAAGGAAGGACAGATGAAGGAAGGAAGAAAGGACAGAAGGAGGGAACATTTACCCTAACAGCTGAACTTAGATCTGAGGAAGGAAGGAAGGAAGGAAGGAAGGACAGATGAAGGAAGGAAGGAAGGACAGAGGAAGGACAGATGAAGGAAGGAAGGAAGGAAGGAAGGACAGAGGAAGGACCCAGGAGGACAAAAGGAAGGTTAAAGAGTGTGTATCTCCTGGTGCACGTTGTCTGTTTAAGGGTTAAACAGAGGAGTCAGAAACTACTGCTACTCTGCACACAGCGACCGTAAGACTCTGTGATGACTTTGCCAGGTGGTCAAAATGTTTTGGCTTTGAGAAACTTTCCACTCCAGCCACTACCAATTTAGAGCAATGACATTAGCAGACATCTTTTTCTGCTCACCTACATGCATTTAAACACTTTTAAACCATGTATGTATGACACACATGCTGCAAGGTTTTTTAATTACATCAGAGATCAGAAAATAAAGCAGTAGGTTGTTCTTACTGTGGTATTTTGCATTATGACACAGCAACACTTAGTACCACCTGGTTAACGTGTTACTATTGTGAATGAGCGTGGGATTCAGTCTTAACCACAGACTGTATAAAAGAAATGGACGTAACATCCGTGATGTCACCCATTGGTTTGTGGACTGCTGCTCGGAAGCCAATAGTTTCAAATCTAGGCAGCGCCATCTTGAAAATTTCAGGTGCATGCTGGGAAAAATAAAAACACGGATTCTACTTATATGGGCATGAGGTGGAGCCATGGGCGGAGCGGGGAGGTTGCTATGGTTGCGAGGGCTGGATCTCGAGGACATTGGTCAATCAACCTGTCAATCAGGACGTAGCCACGCCCTAATGCATACCCTGCTTTATCGTCACATATAAAATCAGGGAGGCCAAAATGTCCCAAATGAACATCATACTGCATTGAAGAAGGCTTTAAACTAGCGATTGAGACCATAAACACATTTTGAAAACGTTTACTGAGGTTAGAAATCAAGTGAGAAGTTGGTGAATTCTCCATTGACTTGTATAGAGATGGAAGTCCTTTTGACACCAAAATGGTCGCGCCCCCCAACAAACAGATGTAAGTCTATATAGCCTCAATTGAATACACGATTCAGCCATATACTAAATGTTGACCTGGTGTTGTTTAAAAAAGGGTTGGGGTCACACAACAAAATGATCTTTCAGGGTTCTTGGGTGATTTTGGAGTTGTAATGGACGAATTTATCTTCTAGGCCCATTTTTTTAACCATCTAACTTCCCAAATGTCATGTGTGCACTACTTCCTGTCACCTACTTGGAGCACAGTCTACGAACTCCAGATCATCCAGAGCAGCTCCTCCGCTGACGTCCCTCGAGCGGATCCCCTCGAATATCACCTCGAAGTTCCTCAGCTTCCTCAGGGGGATCTCGGCTTGATTCCACTCGTTTCCCTGATGCCCCGTTTTACTCCACACCTCCAGCAAGTCGTTCTCCGTCTGTGGGGAAAGAGAGAGATGCTGTATATAATTGCTTCATCATTTCAAAATTCAAACAAAGCTGCAACACACAGAAACACAGACACATTTTCAAGGAGCACATTTTAAAAAGAGTGAAGGACTTAGAAATTAAACTGAGCTGAAATTAACTCTGCTGCTGCTGCTGCCATCTAAGAGGAGTCATTAAAGTCTCATTAGCATAACATTGTAGTAATAAGTTCCCCCTGCCTTGAGACCTGCTATTCAGACTGAAACTGAGCTCTCCCTGAGTCATGGTAATGGCTTTCCTCTCATACCACATATGGAACATATTAAGAGACAGACCGATGTGTATTCCTCTGTAAGTCCGCTCAGTCTTTTCCCATGGCACCGGCCAGGCACTAAATCATGACTAATGCAGCTTTGAAGCAACAAATGTGTCTCTGAAAGGGGGTTTTTGTGGATGTATGTCTTACGAGCCAACATCTCACCAGCGGTTTTTAATGTCATGTCAAGAGCATGAATGAGATGTTTACAAAGTCATATCACATCGTATTAAACCCACCCTGTCTTTTTCTTTTTTCTCTCTCTCAGGAATGTGAGGCACCAGTGCAGAGTTATTGGTGAAGGCAACAGAAATCGCTCTTTATCTCTTGGACCTTTTATTTGAATGTGAACGGCATTCACAGTGTCAGATTTAACAGTCCTGTTGTTCTCAGGTTAAGGAAGGACAGGAGGAAGGGATGAGGAAGGGAGGGATGAGGAAGGGAAGAAAGATGGAAGGAAAGGAGTAAGGAGGGAGGGAGGGAGGGAGGGAGGAGAGAAGGAAGGGAGGAAGGAAAGGAGGAGAGAAGGAAGGAAATGAGTAAGGAGGGAGTGAGGTAGGAAAAGAGGAAGGAAGTAAGAGAAGGAAGGGAGGAAGTAAAAGAGGAAGGAAGGAAGGCAGGAAGGAAGGAAGGAAAGGAGGACAGGAGGTAGGAAAAGAGGAAGGAAGTAAGGAGAGGAGGAAGGAGGGAGGGAGGTAGGAAAAGAGGAAAGAAGTAAGGAGAGAAGGGAGGGAGGGAGGTAGGAAAAGAGGAAAGAAGTAAGGAGAGAAGGGAGGGAGGAAGGAAAGGAGGAGAGAAAGAAGGGAGTAAGGAAAGGAAGGAAGGAAGGAGGGAGGGAGGGAGGAAAAGAGGAGGGAAGCAAGGAGAGAAGGAAGGAACTCATATCACATCGTATTAAACCCACCCTGACTTTTTCTTTCTGTCTGTCTGTCTGGAGGAAGGGATGAGGAAGGGAGGAAGGAAGGAAGGAAGGAAGGGAGGAAAGAAGGAAGGAAGGAAGGAAAGGTGGAAGGAAGGAAAGGAGGAGAGAAGGAAGAGTGGAAGGAAGGAAGGAAGGAAAGAAGGGAGGGAGTAAGGAAGGAAGGGAGTAAGGAGGGAGGGAGGAAAGAAGGAAGGAAGGAAGGAAGGAAAGGAGTTAGGAGGGAGGGAGGGAGGGAGGAAGGAAGGAAAGGAGAAAGGAAGTAAATAAGCAAGGAAGCAAGGAAGGAAGGAAGGAAGGAAGGAAGGAAGGAAAGGAGGAAGGAGGCAGGGATGTAGGTAAAGAGAGAAGGAAGGGAGGAAGGAAAGGAGGAGAGAAGGAAGGAAGGAAGGAAGGGAAGGGAAGGAAGGAAGGAAGGAAGGAAGGAAAGGAGTAAGGGGGGAGAGAGGAAGGAAAGGAGGAAGGATGGAAGGAAATGGCGAAATTTCATCCACTCTCTCTCTCTGTCCAATCTTAGGATAAAAGTCCTGTATAGTGCTGCATGTTGCACAGCGGTTAGATCTGTCTGAGACTGTCTCACACTGTCTGGGAGACCATTAAAAAGCTTAGAGGAGCTATTTAGTGGAGATGAGGACTTTAACCAGATGAAACATTCATCAAACCTACCAGTAAATCCTCAAATCTGAAGTATAATCTCTTATAAAACCCAGTTTGCTGTATATTTCACCTTTGTGCAGCATGTTTCTGGGCTCACTGTTGCCCCATGTGGCCAATTGGGGTTTTCTTTTCTCTCTCTTTTCGGGTGTTTTCCGGCCTCTTAGCCTCAGGAGTGGTGGAGCGATAATTACAGTTTGGTAGGCCAGAATCTACACCAGCAACCACTACACTAGAAAACTGACACAGACGAGCCAAACGAAGGTGAGATTTATGTTTTATTGGCTTCATATGTTTCAGTTTTACAGACAAAAGGCTTCAAAAGGATGAGGAAGAAGTTTGGTTTGGCATGTCTAGTCAACATCCCGACGCTGTTCTACGGGAAGAAAACTCAATTTCCTCTAAATTGCACCAATGTTTCGCTCTCTTGTGTCCTTTCCTTGCATCTTAGCTTATAAATAATGTAATCCTCAGAGCTTTGAGGCGGACTTCAATAGGCAAGGATTGAAGAAAGGTCAACTAAAGGAACTGAGATGCATCGTATCTATCAGTGATTTGGGGGATCGTTGGATTAGATTCTTTATTATTCCACTCAACAATCAGAGGAAGGAAGGAAGGAAGAAGGAAGGAAAGGAGGGAAGGGAGGGAGGAAGAAGGAAGGGAGGGAGGAAGGAAATGAGGAAGGAAGGGAGGAAGAAAGAAGGAAGGGAGGAAGAAAGAAGGAAGGGAGGAAGGGAGAAGGAAGGAAAGTAGGGAGGAAGGGAGGGAGGAAGAAGGATGGAAGGGAGGAAGAAGGAAGGAAAGAAAAGAAGGGAAGGGAGGGAGGAGGGAGGAAGGAAGGGAGAAAGAAAGAAGGAAGGAGGGAAGGAAAGAAGGAGGGAGGGAGGAAGGAAGGAAGGAAAGGAATGAAGGAAGGAAGGAATTTAGGAGAGAAGGAATGAATGAAGGAGGGAGGGACGGACGGACGGACGGACGGACGGACGGACGGAAGGAAGGAAGGAAGGAAGGAAGGAAGCTCTGCTCTTATTAAAAGAGACAGAATGACTGCAGGTCTGTAACATCACATCATTAATCCACTCTAAAGATGGAGTCAAGGTGAAAATCAAATCTTCGTCAATGTGAAACTTTTTTGGACGTTATAGATGAACCACTTGCACATCGTTCAGAGTGGGAGGTCTGACCAAATAAAACATCAAACCTGTCTGGGTTAGGGTTCGAAGGCTGACTGCAGCGAAACAGACCTGCTCCCATGTACCAACCAGAGGACGAGCAAAGTAACTTCCTCCTCTGCAGTTTGAAAGCCTATTAAAATGCACCCTTGGGTGAAGCATGCACAGGCTGTCTCCTCTGCTTTTCACTACTGGAGCCCCGGCTTGAAATAATCTTGTTACTCCGAGAGACGAGCGTAGATTAATAGGCGGCATTACAGCGAGACTTATCCAGATTTATGTCATGGAGTAAAGGCTCAATCCGTAAAAACGAGTGTACGATACGTCGCTCACACATATCCATCGAGGCTTTTATTACATCAATCTGAAGGTTTGTTTCCTGAGATCGCAGCAGTCGAGTCGAGGAAGGAAGGGAGGGAGGAAAGGAGTAAGGAGGGAGGGAAGGAGGGAGGGAGGGAGGGAGGGAGGAAGGAAGGGAGGAAGGATACGTAGCTCACGCACATCCATCGAGGCTTTTATTACATCAATCTGAAGGTTCGTTTCCTGAGCTCGCTGCAGTCGAGTCGAGGAAGGAAGGGAGGGAGGAAAGGAGTAAGGAGGGAGGGAGGAAATGAGTAAGGAGGAAAAGAGGAAAGAAGGAAGGAAAGGAAGGAAGGAAGGAGAGAAGGAAGGAAGGAAGGGAGGAAATGAGTAAGGAGGAAAAGAGGAAAGAATCAATCTGAAGGTTGCAGTTGAGTCGAGGAAGGAAGGAAGGGAGGAAGGACGGAAGGAAAGGAGGAAGGAGGTAGGAGGAAAAGAGGAAGGAAATAAGGAGAGAAGGAAGGGAGGAAGGAAAGGAGGAGAGAAGGAAGGAAGGAAGGAAGGAAGGAAGAAGGAAAAGAGGAAGGAAGGAAAGGAGGGAGGAAAAGAGGAGGGAAGTAAGGAGAGAAGGAAGGGAGGAAAGAAGTAAATGAGTAAGGAGGAAAAGAGGAAGGAAGGAAGGAAGGAAGGAAGGAAGGAAGGAAGGAAGGAAGGAAGGAAGAAGGAAAAGAGGAAGGAAGGAAAGGAGGAAGGAGGGAGGGAGGTAGGAAAAGAGGAGGGAAGTAAGGAGAGAAGGAAGGGAGGAAGGAAAGGAGGAGAGAAGGGAAGGAGGAAGGGAGGAAGGAAGGAAGGATACGTAGCTCATATCCATGGAGGTATTTATTCGATCAGTCTGAAGGTTGGTTTCCTGAGCTCGCGGTCGTCGAGTCGAGCGACTAATTGAAGCTCTCTCGATGTAAAGAGCAAACGTCCATTTACATAATTTTATTTTATTATCCCCTCGTGACGATCGAGCGGCCGGCAAGCACACAAAGAAAGTTGTAATTGCGATGAAACACTTTATTTTATTGAATTTTTTCTAAATCCCCAAAGTCTTAAAACATACACTGAATGTTCCACTAAGCTGAAATCCAATTTGTGGCTTTTTTTTCTTTTTCTTTTTTTTTTTCTTCCTTCTTAATTTTATGGAGCTGCTGGCAGCTGTTGACTCACCTTCCAATTCAGAGTGCGTTTGCTCTTTTCAGCTCAATCTCTGCGTAGTTACATAATATTACAACACTGAGAGGATGTTAGCATTTAGCTCTACAACAACATGCTCAACTGATTAGCATAGCTCATTAGTCCTAACGTGCTTTATTTGACTTGGGCAATATGGAGAAGCACCGCCTGGTTAACCCTCCTGTTGTCCTCAGGTCAAGGAAGGACAGAAGTAAGGAGAGAAGGAAGGGACGAAGGGAGGAAGGAAGGAAGGGGGGAAGGAAGTAAGGAGAGAAGGAAGGGAGGAAGGAAGGAAGGGGGGAAGGAAGGGAGGAAGGAAGGAAGGAAAGGAGTAAGGACGAAAAGAGGAAGGAATTTAGGAGAGAAGGAAGGGAAAAGGAAGGGAGGAAGAAGGAAGAAAGGAGGGAGTAAGGAAGGAAGGAGGGAATGAAAGGAGGAAGGAGGAAAAGAGGAAGGAAGTAAGGAGAGAAGGAAGGAAGGAAGGAAGGAATTTAGGAGAGAAGGAAGGGAGGAAGAAAAGGAGGAAGGAAAGGAGGATGGAAGGAAAGAAAGGAGTAAGGAGGGAGGGGAGGACGGGGAAGAAGGAAGTAAAGAAGGAACAGTGAAAAGAGACGGGGTTCATCTTTTAGGTTGACTCTCTCACCATAATGTCAGGTTACACCATATTTAACTATATAAATGAGTAAATGTCAGGCGGTGTAACTCACTTTAAAGTAGGTTGATGTTTTGTTGGTAAGTTAGACAAACAGTCATAAACATGTTCATCTCCTCTCTCTGAGTAGCAGTCAGTATAACCAAAGTCCTTCTAAGGCAAGTCGTCTCACTCGGCGGCAAAATTGGCCACGCCTCCAGGCAGCTTTTTGGCCATAGGAAGACCAACCGGCTATCTAAATGAATAGGGAGAGAGCTGTATCTCCATGTCCCGAGGTCTAAGGGACATAAAAAACATATGTTTTGAAATCACGATGAAAATCAAACTATAATCGCTGAAAGGGTTTGATGGTTTGGTATCAAATTAACGTTTTAAAAGCCTTTTTCCTTACAGGCATCTTGGACTGCGCATGCGCAATACTTCACGACAGTCTTCATTTACGGCAGCGAGACGTCATCTTACGCTCACAGCAGAGACAGGAGTTTGCTCACAGTCAACTTTCCCAGATCATCCGACAATTTTGGATAAAGCATTACAAAATATATGTACACAAAGTAGTATAAACTGCTGATCATGTGTTTTAAAATGTCTCTGTTGAAAATGACTTCCAAGTGTCGCAAAAACGTGACCGCGTAGGACCAGCAAAATGATTGGAGCAACGGCACCAGAAGAGGCGGGACATGTGCAAACACCGGCCATCTTGGCGTTACGTAGTTTCCCTATGCATTTCAATGGGAGTGATATGTCTCCTCTTATTATAATGTCTCTGGTATAACTCATCCAATCATTAGCAATTACACCTTTTAAACATACTCTTTAAAAATGTATATTGTGGTTTCACAGTAAACTACTGGCTGGTGGTGTACTGTAAGGTCTGGTTCACACCGGGCATGGAAGCACCGCGATTAGCTGTGAAGCGCTGAGGAGCGGAGCTACTTTCCTTTCGGCGCTCATGTTAATCAATGGTGTCGTCCACACAGGAAGCGCTGCAGATCATTTCGGTGTCTGGTCTGTTTTCTCCGCGTGCCGAGAGCAAAGCCATCAGCATAGATATTAACCCTCCTGTTGTCCTCCCGGGTCAAATTGAACCCATCCTCTTTTGACTGTTCCTTCTTTCCTCTTTCTTAAATCTTTCCTTCCTTCTTCCCCTCCTCCCCTCTTTCTTTGCGCCCTCCCTCCTTCCTTCCTTCCTTCCTTTCCTTCCTCTTTTCGTCCTTACTCCTTCCTTTCCTTCCTTCCTTACTCCCTCCTTTCCTTCCTTCCTCTTTTCCTCTTTACCTCCCTCCTCCTTCCTTCCTCCCCTCTTTCTTTGCTCCCTCCTCCTTCCTTCCTTCCTTCTTCCCCTCTTTCTTTGCTCCCTCCTCCTTCCTTCCTTCCCTCCTCCCTCCCTCCTTACTCCTTTCCTTCCTTCCTCTTTTCCTCCTTACCTTCCTTCCTCCTTTCCACCCTCCCTCCCTCCCTCCTTACTCCTTTCCTTCCTTCCTCTTTTCCTCCTTACCTTCCTTCCTCCTTTCCACCCTCCCTCCCTCCCTCCTTACTCCTTTCCTTCCTTCCTTCCTTCCTTCCTCCCTTCCTTCCTCTTTACTCCTTTCCTTCCTTACTCCTGTCCTTCCTTGACCTGAGGACAACAGGAGGGTTAATAGACGAACCTGTTGATCCCCTTGTGAACTTCACACTGGGAAACACTTGCCAGGTAAATATAACCCCCCCCCCCCTCCTCCTCCCTTCCCCTTCCTCTCCTCCTCTTCATCCTCCTCCTCCTCCTCCTCTTCTGTATCTCTGCCCATTGAAGTCTCTACAGTCATTACCATAACTCCCTTTGTTCTTCAATCAACCTTTAAAGCTGGCTGCCTGCTGTAGTTACATTATGTGTGTGTGTGTGTGTGTGTGTGTGTGTGTGTGTGTGTGTTTTTCTCTAGTCATGCCTGTGCAAAATGTGTTGTGTGCATGTTTGTATTTATGCAGCAAGGAAATATCTCAGCTATAAAAATGCTATAAAGTTATAAATGATAGCAGGAAGAAGCAATAATGTGTAAGTGCTAATATGTTTGAACCTTCTAAGTCATACACTTAACATCATTTATGTGTGTTGGACGACTATAAAGCTCAACTGAGATATTGGTTTCGCTTTCTTTCTCTTACACACACACACACACACACACACACACACACACATGCTTGAGTCAACTAAATCATGATACATGTATGATGACCTCTGACCTCCTCCTTCTTCCTGTCTGTGTCTCTGTGTCACTGGCTGTGTTCGAAACCGCATACTACATACTTCTATACTACATACTACATAAGGAAGGGAAGGGAGGAAGGGAGGAAGGAAGGAACCGATTAGAACCGATTACGTCAGCGGACTGGGGGGCGGGGCCTAATTTTTATTAGCCGGCTAGCGGGGCTAACCGTTTATTAGCCGGCTAGCGGGGCTAACGTTTATTAGCCGGCTAGCGGGGCTAACGCTTATTAGCAGACTAGCGGGGCTAACGTTTATTAGCCGGCTAGCGGGGCTAACGTTTATTAGCCGGCTAGCGGGGCTAACGTTCATTACCTGACTAGCGTGGCATTTACAGAGGGTTAAAGATTTGTTGATTAAAAGTATTATTTTTATCATTTGTTTTGCCAGAGGTGTCTTCTTCTTCTTCTTCTTCTTCTTCTTCTTCTTCTTCTTCTTTTCCGGCAGGCTAGATGCCTTGCGCCATGCCAAGTGCTTCAAAGGCGCGCGCTGGCTACGTTATACAGTGACGTAATCGCGTGGCTCCTTGCCGGTGGAAAAGCAACAGGTTCGTAAGAGGTGCTTGGATTAGCACCAACTGAGCACTGGCTCTAGCACTAGCTCCAGCTCGGTGGAAAAGGGGTATAACAGACCCTCTGACATCGCCGCTTCCTTTTCATGTCGAGAGCTGACCTTCTCGGAAAAGGCCAGATTTTCCATTTTCCATCCATACGTGAACAAGCAGTCCATGTAAAACAAGCGGCTCACATACATCATCACCCACCTCGCCCCCTGAGTCACATAATCAATCAAACAGCCGGCGGAGGGTTCGGCTGGAAAACGGAGAAAATCCCATCATTTGAATTTGTGAGAGCAGCATTATCCGTCTGCAGCGATCAATAGGAAGGTGTTAGGAGTATTTGTGTTGTAATTAAATGCAGAACAGCATCAATAAATAAAATACCTGCATGCAGAGAGACACAACGATGGTTAAGTACAGTTAGGAGCTTTAAAAATGAAGGCTGATAATCTTCTATCTTCTTATTTCTATTATAAAATCACATTAAAAGCAACTCCACTGGTTCCAACCAAAGAAATCCCTCCCTCCCTTCCTTCCTTTCTTCCTCCCTTCCTTCCTTTCTTCCTCCCTCCCTTCCTTCCTTCTTTCCTCCTTCCTTCTTCCTCCATTCCTTCCTTCCTTCTCCCTCCTGTCCTTCTTCCTCCCCCCTTTCCTTCTTTCTTCCTCTCCCCTTTCCTTCTTTCTTCCTCCCTTCCATCCTTTCTTCCTCCCTCCCTTACTTCCTTCTTCCTCCCTTCCCTCCTCCTCCCTCCTTTCCTTCTTTCTTCCTCCCTCCTGTCCTTCTCCCTCCCTTCCTTCCTTCCTTCCGTCTTCCTTTCCTTCCTTCTTCCTCCCTCCATCCTCCATCCTTTCCTTTCTTCTTCCACCCCTCCTCCCTCCTTTCCTTCTTTCTTGCTCCCTTCTTCCTCCCTCCAACCTGCAGTTTAGCAAATTGCATAAAACTATTTCTGCACTAACAAACTGTGCACATGCTGCTCATCCTGTCTCTGTTAACATGAGAGTAAAATCTGCACACGTCACTGAACCAACACGGCGTTTGCACCTTCACCTTGAGTCGTAGCTGACGGAGTTAAAGGAAGCCGAGTGTACACAGAGCGGCGGGAAGGATGCAGAGTACATCACAGCAGAATTTCAATGGCAGAAATCTTAATCCCTGAAAGTCAACCATGCATACACAAACCACTACCATGGCTCCGAGCCTAACAAGCAGGAAGCCCCGAGAGCTGGCAGAGCTGCTGCTGCTGCTGCTGCACACCGGTGTGAGCCCAGATGGTGGGAGGAGGTGGGGGGGGGGGGGTCAGTGCTGGGCCTGAGCGGTGACCGTGACCCCCATCATTCACCTCCACCCCCCCGCAGATACTCTATAGATCAAACACACTGGCACAGAGATTGACAGGATCTTGACAGGATCTCACTTCTCCTTTTTTTCACTAATTTACTGAGACTG
>NC_070598.1:3808847-3882469 GCF_027409825.1 Scomber japonicus | reverse complement strand
TCCTCCCTTCCTTCTCTCCTAAATTCCTTCCTCTTTTCATCCTTCCTTCCTTTTCCTTCCTTCCTCCTTTCCTCCTCCCTCCCTCCTTCCTTACTCCTTCCTCCTTCCTCTCCTTTCCTCCTTTCCTTCCCTCCTCCTTCCTTTCCTTCCTTCCTTCCTTCCTTCTCCTTCCTTCCTCCCTTCCTTCTCTCCTAAATTCCTTCCTCTTTTCATCCTTCCTTCTTTCCTTCCTTTCTCCTTTCCCCCCTCCCTCCCTCCTTACTCCTTTCCTTCCTTCCTTCCTTCCTTCTTTCCTTCCTCCCTCCCTTCCTTCCCTCCTAAATTCCTTCCTCTTTTCATCCTTCCTTCTTTCCTTCCTTTCTCCTTTCCTCCCCCTCCCTCCTCCTCCTTACTCCTTCCTTCCTTACTCCCTCCCTCCTTCCTCCTTTCTTTCCTTCCTTCCATCCTTCCTTCCTTCCTTCTTTCCTTCCTCCCTCCTTTCCTTCCTCCCTTCCTTCTCTCCTAAATTCCTTCCTCTTTTCATCCTTCCTTCTTTCCTTCCTTCCTCCTTTCCTTCCTCCCTTCCTTCTCTCTAAATTCCTTCCTCTTTTCATCCTTCCTTCTTTCCTTCCTTTCTCCTTTCCTCCCTCCCTCCCTCCTTACTCCTTCCTTCCTTACTCCCTCCCTCCTTCCTCCTTTCTTTCCTTCCTTCCATCCTTCCTTCCTTCCTTCTTTCCTTCCTCCCCCCTTTCGTTCGTTCCTTCCTTCTCTCCTAAATTCCTTCCTCTTTTCATCCTTCCTTCTTTCCTTCCTTTCTCCTTTCCCCCCTCCCTCCCTCCTTACTCCTTTCCTTCCTTCCTTCCTTCCTTCTTTCCTTCCTCCCTCCCTTCCTTCTCTCCTAAATTCCTTCCTCTTTTCATCCTTCCTTCTTTCCTTCCTTTCTCCTTTCCCCCCTCCCTCCCTCCTTACTCCTTTCCTTCCTTCCTTCCTTCCTTCTTTCCTTCCTCCCTCCCTTCCTTCCCTCCTAAATTCCTTCCTCTTTTCATCCTTCCTTCTTTCCTTCCTTTCTCCTTTCCTCCCTCCCTCCCTCCTTACTCCTTCCTTCCTTACTCCCTCCCTCCTTCCTCCTTTCTTTCCTTCCTTCCATCCTTCCTTCCTTCCTTCTTTCCTTCCTCCCTCCTTTCCTTCCTCCCTTCCTTCTCTCCTAAATTCCTTCCTCTTTTCATCCTTCCTTCTTTCCTTCCTTTCTCCTTTCATCCCTCCCTCCCTCCTTACTCCTTTCCTTCCTTCCTTCCTCCCCTCCTTCCTCCTTTCTTTCCTTCCTTCCTTCCTCCTTTCCTTCCTCCCTTCCTTCCCTCCTAAATTCCTTCCTCTTTTCATCCTTCCTTCTTTCATTTCTTCCTTCTTTCCTCCTTCTTTCCTTCCTTTCTCCTTTCCTCCCTCCCTCCCTCGTCTGGATACCATGAATATCTAGACCAGATTATAAATTATTATCACGGCAGAAATTACTTATTCTGTTTGCATCTGCTCCTCTCACAAAAAATGCATTCTTATCTGTTTCTCTCCCGTCTCTACCCGCACTGTATCCTCACGGTCCACGGGAGGAGAAGTGGCACTTGATCTGATCTTTTGAAACAACACAGCTCCTCTGAGGACGCCATGTGAAGTTCAGTCGAATGTCAGCCGAGTGAGAAACCAGATCAAAACTTTCCATGTTGGGTTTTTTTTTCCTCACATCCAAATACAACCACACCCGCATGCACACACACACACACACACACACACACACACACACACACACACACACACACACACACACACACACACACACACACTTCTCCTCTCCATTCTTCCTCTTTTTCCTTTTTCTTTCTCCTCCTCGCTGTCCCGTCCAGCTGCAGGTTGCCAGCATGTGCACGAGCCAGGGTTATTATAGTTAACTAAAACTAAAACTAAAACTAGCAATGAAAAAATAATTTAGTCAAACTGAAATTAAAATAAAAGGAAAACTATAATGAACAATGTAAAACTAACTAAAACTAAACTGAATTGCAGATAAACGATGACTTCCTGTCCTGCAGCAGCCGCTATGCTTCGTGGTTAAAGAATGAAATGATAATAATGATAAATCATATTTGGTGTCACACATTCTTTCATCCTTTTCAGCTTCTACAAGTCGAGGCTTTCTCTTAACCCTCCTGTTGTCCTCGGGGGAAGAAGGAAGGGAGGGAGGGAGGAAGGAAGGGAGAGAGGGAGGAAGGAAGGAAGGGAGGAAGGGAAAGAAGGGAGGGAGGGAGGGAGGAAGGGAGGAAGGGAGGAAGGGAGGGAGGGAGGGAGGGAGGGAAGTAGGGAGGAAGGAAGGAAGGAAGGGAGAGAGGGAGGAAGGAGGGAAGGAAAGAAGGAAGGAGGGAGGGAGTCTTCCTTCCTTCCTCCTTTCCTTCCTCCCTTCCTCCTTACTCCTTTCTTTCCTTCCTCCCTTCTTTCTCTCCTAAATTCCTTCCTCTTTTCATCCTTCCTCCTTTCCTTCCTTTCTCCTTTCCTCCCTCCCTCCCTCCTTACTCCTTTCTTTCCTTCCTTCCTTCCCCTTTTCCAGCCTGCAGTCTTAACCTGACCTTTGACCCCTTGCAGCTGAAAAGACAGTCATGACTCTAAGGGGGGAACTGATCTGCTGTGCGTGTCCAAGTGTCAAACAAGTTCTGTGTCAGCTACACAACAAATACCACAGCATGACTTCTCAGCACACACACACACACACACACACACACACACACACACACACACACACACACACACACACACACACACACACACACACACACACACACACAAACACACACACACACACACACACACACACACACACACCAAACACTTTTCATTCCTCTGTCCTCTCACCACGCCCTTGTTTGTTTGATCTGCGGGGTGACTCGTCGTGTTTTGCCTCACAGCGGGACAGTCTTCACACTCCTCCCTGAGCTGAACTTCATCCATCCTCATCACAGCGGCCAATCGAGCCCTCCGACGGCGATGGACTGTCCATTTTTAAACTCAGCCCCCCACAAGATGATTAATAGGGGTACAATGGAGAAAAAGGTCGGCTACTGCAGCAGTTAGTGATGAAAGTAAATGGTTTCTTTTTTTTTTTTTTTTTGGAGAGAGAGAGAAAATGAAATAATGGATAGTCTACAGCAGGGGAGTCAAACTCATTTTCAATCAAGGGCCACATACAGACCAATATGATCTGATGTGGGCCGGACCAGTAAAAAGATGGAAGGAAGGAAGGAAGGAAGGAAGGAAGGAAGGAAGGAAGGAAGGAAAAGAAGATGGAGGAAGAAATGTAGGAAGGACAGACGGAAGAAAGGAAGGAATGAAGGAAGGGAAAGAAGGAGGAGAAGGAAGAGAAGAGAAGACAAGAAGGAAGGAAGGAAGGAAGGAAGGAAAAGAAGGAGGAGAAGGAAGAGAAGAGAAGACAAGAAGGAAGGAAGGAAGGAAGGAAGGAAGGAAGGAAGGAAGGAAGGAAGGAAAAGAAGACGGAGGAAGAAATGTAGGAAGGACAGATGGAAGAAAGGAAGGAATGAAGGAAGGGAAGACAGATGGAAGGAAAGAAGGAAGGAAAAGAAGGAGGAGAAGGAAGAGAAGAGAAGACAAGAAGGAAGGAAGGAAAAGAAGACAGGGAGGGAGAAATGTAGGAAGGACAGACGGAAGAAAGGAAGGAATGAAGGAAGGAAGGAAGGAAGGGAAGACAGATGGAAGGAAGGGAGGAAGGAAAAGAACACATGAAGGAAAGTGGGCCGGATTGGACTCCTCGGTGGGCCGGTTCCTTCCCAGAACTACCTTTAAAAGACTTCAGTGATACTTTTGATTCGGGCTGGCAAAAAAAAGCAATTATGAGACCGCAGGGCTGCTCGGACTCGTTCTGGAAAAACCAGACTCACATCACACAGTGCTCCCTCCATCCCTCCCTTCCTTCCTTCCCTCCCTCCGTTCCTTCCTCCCTTCCATCCAGACTCACATCACAGAGTGCTTTAGGAGGAGAAGGACAAAGAGAGAGAAACATGGAAGTGCTAAAGGAAAAGTCAGTTTTAAGATGCTTCTCTAAAGACTTTAACCTGGGTCAAGTTGATCCCGTCTGTTTTGACTGTTCCCTCATTCTTTCTTTCTTTCCTTCCTTCCTTCCTTCCTCCCTTCCTTCCTTCTTCCTCCCTCCCTTCATTCGTCCATCCTTCCTTCCTCCTTCCCTTCCTTATGTCCTTTCCTTCCTCCCTTCCTTCTTTCCTTCCTCCCTTCCTTCCTTTCCTTCTTCCTCCCTTCCATCCTTCCATCCTTCCTCCCTCCTTTCCTTCCTTCTTCCCTCCCTTCTTTCCTTCCTTCTTCCCTCCCTTCCTTCTTCCTCCCTTCCTTCTTCCTCCCTCCCTTCCTTCCGTCTTCCTCCCTTCCTTCCTTCTTCCTCCCTTCCCTCCTTCCTCCCTCCTTTCCTTCCTTCTTCCCTCCCTTCCTTCTTCCTCCCTTCCTTCCTCCGTCCTTCCTTCCTTCTTTCCTTTCCTCTGCCCTTCCTTCTGTCCTTTACTTCCTCCCTTCCTTCCTTCCTTCATCCTTCCTTCTTCCTCCCTTCCATCCTTCCTCCCTCCTTTCCTTCCTTCTTTCCTCCCTTCCTTCTTCCTCCCTTCCTTCCTCCGTCCTTCTTTCCTTCTTTCCTTTCCTCTGCCCTTCCTTCTGTCCTTTACTTCCTCCCTTCCTTCCTTCCTCCTCCCTCCTTTCCTTGACTGGAGGACACCAGGAGGGTTAAAAGGAAGCTGTTCAGCTGTTGAGGACAACAAGCCAAAAGCACAAGCTCGCCTTTTTTAACTTTGGAGCCAGGACAGCCGAGGCCAAGGTCTGCTGAGGAACGTTTCAAATTGATTTTTTTTGTTTTTTTGTCCCGAGCCAAAACATTTACTGGTCTGCTTCTTATCAGCCGTCGTAAACACAAACTCGGCCCTCATTTCAACTTCTTCCATCAGGTCGCCCATAAAAAAAAAAACCTAACTCCATAAATCCCATTAAAAGACGAGTCTGGTGATATTCTACATTCAGAAGACCCAAAAACCGAGGGGTCCAATCCGGCCCACTTTCCTTCCTGTCTTCTTTTCCTTCCTTCCATCCGTCCATCTGTCCTTCCTACCTTTCTTCCTTCTGTCCTTCCTTTATTCCTTTCTTTGTTCCTTCCTTCCTTCCTTCCTCCCTTCATTCCTTCCTTCTGTCTGCCTGTCTTTCCTTCCTTATTTCCTTCCTTTGAGTCAGTCCCAAATTAACCGTACTGCTGCTGTGCTGTTGTACTTGTTTTATGTGGCAGCTAAACATTTGGTAAAATCCACAGCGCCCTGCAGATTCAGGAAATTACTTGAGCTTCAT
Organism: Scomber japonicus; assembly: GCF_027409825.1. Classification (NCBI taxonomy): domain Eukaryota; kingdom Metazoa; phylum Chordata; class Actinopteri; order Scombriformes; family Scombridae; genus Scomber; species Scomber japonicus. Next base: position 3,877,099 of record NC_070598.1, on the reverse strand, counting down.
ATTTACAACAGATCCTTCTGTCTTTCCTTCCATCTGTCCTTCCATCCTTCCATCTGTCCTTCCATCCTTCCATCTTTCCTTCCTCCCTTTCTTCCTTCTGTCCTTCCTTCCATCTGTCCTTCCTTCCATCCTTCCATCTGTCCTTCCTCCCTTTCTTCCTTCTGTCTTTCCTTCCATCTGTCCTTCCATCCTTCCATCTGTCCTTCCTCCCTTTCTTCCTTCTGTCCTTCCTTCCATCCTTATATCTGTCCTTCCTCCCTTTCTTCCTTCTGTCCTTCCTTCCATCTGTCCTTCCTCCCTTTCTTCCTTCTGTCTTTCCTTCCATCTGTCCTTCCATCCTTCCATCTGTCCTTCCATCCTTCCATCTTTCCTTCCTCCCTTTCTTCCTTCTGTCCTTCCTTCCATCTGTCCTTCCTTCCATCCTTCCATCTGTCCTTCCTCCCTTTCTTCCTTCTGTCCTTCCTTCCATCTGTCCTTCCTTCCATCCTTCCATCTGTCCTTCCTCCCTTTCTTCCTTCTGTCCTTCCTCCCTTTCTTCCTTCTGTCTTTCCTTCCATCTGTCCTTCCTCCCTTTCTTCCTTCTGTCCTTCCTTCCATCCTTATATCTGTCCTTCCTCCCTTTCTTCCTTCTGTCCTTCCTTCCATCTGTCCTTCCTCCCTTTCTTCCTTCTGTCCTTCCTTCCATCTGTCCTTCCTCCATCCTTCCATCTGTCCTTCCTCCCTTCCTTCCATCTGTCCTTCCTCCCTTCCTTCCATCTGTCCTTCCTCTGTTTCTTCCTTCTGTCCTTCCTTCCATCTGTCCCTTCCTCCCTTTCTTCCTTCTGTCCTTCCTCTCTTTCTTCCTTCTGTCCTTCCTTCCTTCCTTCCTTCCTTCCTTCCTTCCTCCCTTTCTTCCCTCCCTCCTTCCTCCCTTTCTTCCTTCATTCTGTCCTTCCTTCTATCTGTCCGTCCTTCCTTCCTTCCTTCCTTACTTCCTTCCGTCCTTCCTTCATTCTGTCCTTCCTTCCTTCCTTCTTCCTCCCTTTCTTCCTTCATTCTGTCCTTCCTTCTATCTGTCTGTCCTTCCTTCCTTCCTTCCTTCCTCCCTTTCTTCCCTCCCTCCTTCCTTCCATCTTTCCTTCCTCCCTTCCTTCCTTCATTCTGTCCTTCCTTCTATCTGTCCGTCCTTCCTTCCGTCCTTCCTTCATTCTGTCCTTTCTTCCTTCCTTACATTTTTCCTTCCTGTCTTCTTTTCCTTCCTTCTGTCTGCCTATCTTTCCTTCCTTCCCTTCTTATTTCCTTCCTTTGAGTCTGTCCCAAATTAACCGTACTGCTGCTGTGCTGTTGTACTTGTTTTATGTGGCAGCTAAACAGTCTTCAACAAATCCACAATTTACTCCTGTTGCAGTAACATTTGGTAAAATCCACAGCGCCCTGCAGATTCAGGAAATTACTTGAGCTTCATATTTACAACAGATTTGAAGAGATTTATATCTTCAGCAGACGGGGCAGTGATGTCTGAGAGCATTCAGAGATGAACTAATGCAGTTAGTTTTGGTCTTTTCACGGGATTTGTTGAAATAAAAAACATAAAATATCGCCAGCACCTGCACCTGATTTCCCATAAATGTGCACTCGCCAGCTCCATTTTTTAGAGATTCAGGGGAAATGAGGACTCGTCGGCTCTGAGGGCGAGCTGTCTGAACCTCCTACAGCTCTCCAAATAAACATGATTTTTACATGACTCATTTCAAGCGTTTGTCTCAGAGTCTGAACAAAAGGTAAATACAGAAACTAGCCGTCTGGAATGACCATTACAGCTAACTACTTCCTGCCAGTCGATGTAACTAACAAGTCTGAATGCTCCTGAAAATGTCAAATGGGTGTAACCACAAAATAATGATAAATAATAAATATTTTATCCAGCTACAGTGTATTTAAGTGGACTTATACTGATCCTTCCTTCCTTCCGTCCTTCCGTCCGTCCTTCCTTCCTTCCTTTCCTTCTTTCCTTCCTTCCTTCCTTCTGCCCTTCTCTTCCTTCCTTCTGCCCTTCTTCCCTTTCCTCCTTCCTTCTTTCCATCCTTCCTTCCTTCTGTCCTTCTTTCTTTCCCTCCTTCCTTCCTTCCTTCATTCCTTCCTTCTGCCCTTCTTCCCTCCCCTCCTTCCTTCCTTCCTTCCTTCTTTCCTTCCCTCCCTCCCTCCCTCCCTCCTTCCTTCCTTCCTTCATTCCTCCCTTCCTCCCTTCCTCCTTCCCTCCTTCCTTCCTTCCTTCCTCCCTCCCCTTCCTTCCTTCTGTCCTCCTTCTTTCCTCCGTCCTTCCTTCCTTTCCTTCGCCCTTCCTTCCCTCCTTCCTTCTTCCTCTCTTCCTTCCTCCCTTCCATGTGACTTTCACTGCACATATTTTTACTTTTTTTTGCTACTTCTTTCTGCACAGACACAGGTGCAATATTACTATCTTCTATCCAGTTTCTATGTGTACCTTAAAGTGCTATTCTACAGATGGCCACTAGGTGCTGGCTCCAAAATGAACCCACCTGGCTCCAATTGACACCCATTCAAAATGTATCAACGTTTAGTTTAAATTTAATGGGTTAAAATGTGAAAATAAACCTATGAATAACTTCACACATTCTTTTTTTGTGGACCCAGCATCAAATTTCTGCTTTTAATCCATTTAGAGAGAATATATTAGAGGATTATGGTAAAAATGTCTAAGTGGTGTAACCATAAAAACTTTGTACCAAATAATTCAACTTGCTTAAAAATAGTAAATAGTCAATAAAATAAAACACCATATCAACTAGTTTGGCATGATCTTACATTATAACTTTTATATTAAATAAAGCTAATGGAATACTATTGTTCTAAATATTACATTTAATCTGGGTAACCATGGAGATCAGGAAACATTTATATTTATTTAACCTTCCTGTTGTCCTCGAGTCAAGGAAGGAAGTTAAGAAGGGAGGAAGGAAGGAAGGAAGGAAGGGAGGGAGGGAGGGAGGGAGGGAGGAAGGAAGGAAGGAAGGAAGGCGGGAAGAAGGGCAGAAGGAAGGAAGGAATGAAGGAAGGAAGGAAGGAAGGAAGGAAGGAGGGAAGGGAAGAAGGGCAGAAGGAAGGAATGAAGGAAGGAAGTAAGAAAGGAAAGAAGGAAGGAAGGGAGGAGGGAGGGAGGGAGGGAGGGAGGGAGGAAGGAAGGAAGGAAGGAAGGAGGGGAGGAAAGAAGGACAGAAGGAAGGAAGGAAGAAAGGAAGGAAGGAAAGAAAGAAGGAGGAAAGGAAAGAAGGAAGGAAGGAAGGAAGGAAGGAAGAAAGAAAGGAAAGGAAGGAAGGAAGGAAGGAACCCTAACCCTAACACTTATTGATCACTGACCCATATATGGTCAATATCTATCCATGATAAAGACATTTATATTCTTTATCATGGATGAAGACATACAGTATTTCTCTAGTTGCAGCTGAAGCAGTATTTTATCTGTCAGATAAAGAGGTGCGGTCTCATCTTCTCAAAAGGGTCCAATGAATAAATTCATCACAAGGATAGCAGCAGATGTCTGAAATGATTGGTTGTCCATTACTTCATTGTACTGTGTCCAAAACATCACATACACTCAGTGAAGAAGCACAGTTCACTCCATACAGTCTGTGTGTGTGTGTGTGTGTGTGTGTGTGTGTGTGTGTGTGTGTGTGTGTGTGTGTGTGTGTGTGTGTGTGTGTGTTTTAGTGTGAGTTACGATGTCTACGCCTTTCTGTCACTTTGATTCAATTACAGCCCATCTGGAGCTGATTAGATAAACTGCCTGTTTACTTAAATTAATTGCTCAAAAGCGCCATAAAAAAAGGGAAATGAGCTGAAAACTGGCACCTAAACAAACAAAACAACAAACAAACAAGCTGTTAACTCTCATCGGGAAGAAAAAAAGAAAAGAAGAAAAAGAAGAAATGGACGTAAACTAACTCTAGAGCAGTGGTGTCAAACTCATTTTCATTAAAGGGCCACATACAGCCCCATTTGATCTGATGTGGGCCAGATGATTAGGAAGGAAGGAAGGAAGGAAGGAAGGAAGGAAGGAAGGAAGGAAGGAAGGAAAGATGGAAGAAAGGAAGAAAGACAGATGGAAGGAAGGAAGGAAGGAAGGAAGGAAGGAAGGAAGGAAGGAAGGAAGGAAAGATGGAAGAAAGACAGATGGAAGGAAGGAAGGAAGGAAAAGAAGACAGGAAGGAAGGAAGGAAGGAAAGATGGAAGAAAGGGAAGAAAGACAGATGAAGGAAGGAAGGAAGGAAGGAAAAGAAGACAGGATGGAAGGAAGGAAAAGAAGACAGGATGGAAGGAAGGAAGGAAGGAAGGAAAAGAAGACAGGATGGAAATATGGAAGGAAGGAAGGAAGGAAGGAAAGATGGAAGAAAGGGAAGAAAGACAGATGGATGGAAGGAAGGAAGGAAGGAAGGAAGGAAGGAAAAGAAGACAGGATGGAAATATGGAAGGAAGCAAGGAAGGAAAAGAAAGGGAAGAAAGACAGATGGAAGGAAGGAAGGAAGGAAGGTAGGAAGGAAGAAAAAGAAAGGGAAGAAAGACAGATGGAAGGAAGGAAGGAAGGAAAAGAAGACAGGATGGAAATATGGAAGGAAGGAAGGAAGGAAGGAAGGAAGGAAGGAAGGAAAGAAGGAAGAAAGGAAGGAAACTGGCACCTAAACAAACAAAACAACAAACAAACAAGCTGTTAACTCTCATAGGGAAGAAAAAAGAAGAAGAAGAAGAAGAAGAAATGGAAGTAAACTAACTCTAGAGGACACCTTGGCCGTTTTCCTATCATCAGCAAAAGAATCCTGTCTCTTCCTTTCAAAGAGGATTTGCATTAGATAACTGAGATTATGCTGCAGTATGGTTCGGGTTAGCCTCCCGCTGGGCCGTGGAGAATCATCTGCTCAATGCTTTACACTGAATATCAAATTCCTTCTTTCCTTCCTTCCTTCCTTCCTTCCTTCCTTCCTTCCTTCCTTCCTCCCTTTCTTCCTTCCTCCCATCCTTCTTTCATTTCCTCCCATCCTTCCTTCTTTCCTTCCCTCCTTCCTTCCTCCCTCCTTCTTTCCTCCATCCTTCCTTCATTTCCTTCCTCCCTTCCCTCCCTCCTTCCTTCATTTCCTTCCTCCCTTCCTTCTTTCCTTCCTTCCTTCCTTCTTTCCTTCCTCCTTCCTTCTTTCCTTCCCTCCCTCCTTCCTTCATTTCCTTCCTCCCTTCCTTCTTTCCTTCCTTCCTTCCTTCTTTCCTTCCTCCTTCCTTCTTTCCTTCCCTCCCTCCTTCCTTCATTTCCTTCCTCCCTTCCTTCTTTCCTTCCTTCCTTCTTTCCTTCCTCCTTCCTTCTTTCCTCCCTCCCTCTTACCTTCCTTCCTTCCTTCTTTCCTCCCATCCTTCTTTCATTTCCTCCCTCCCTTCCTTATTTCCTTCCCTCCTTCCTTCCTTCCTTCCTTCCTTCCTTCCTTCCTTCCTTCCTTGACTCGAGGACAACAGTAGGGTTAAATGTAGACAACATGCTCAATGCTTTACACTGAATATCAAAGGAGCGCTACGCCCTCCACCTTTGTTGGGACATACTGTTAGAGAGAAACACTGAACACAGCTTTAACACTACTATGAAGAAGAAGGGAAGACTAAGGACTTCTTTCCTCCCTTCTTCCTTCCTCCCTTCCCTTCTTTCTTTCCTTCCTTCCTTCCTTCCTCCATTCTTCCTTCATTTCCTGCCTCCCTTCCCTCCCTCCTTCCTTCATTTCCTTCCTCCCTTCCTTCCATATTTCCATCCTGTCTTCTTTTCCTTCCTTCCTTCCTTCCTTCCTTCTTTCCTCCATCCTTCCTTCATTTCCTTCCTCCCTTCCCTCCTCCCTCCTTTCCTTCCTTCTTTCTCCTCCCTTCCTCCCATCCTTCATTCATTTCCTCCCTCCCTTCCTTCTTTCCTTTCCTCCTTCCTTCCTTCCCTCCTTCCTTCCTTTCTCCCTCCTTTCCTTCCTTCTTTCTCCTCCCTCCCATCCTTCCTTCTTTCCTTCCCTCCTTCCTTCCTCCCTCCTTTCCTTCCTTCTTTCTACTTCCTTCCTCCCTTCCTTCCTTCCTCCCATCCTTCTTTAATTTCCTCCCTCCCTTCCTTATTTCCTTCCCTCCCTCCCTCCTTCCTTCCTTCCTTCCTTCCTTCCTTCCTTCCTGCCTTCCTGCCTTCCTGCCTTCCTTCCTTCCTTCCTTCCTTCCTTCCTTCCTTGACTCGAGGACAACAGTAGGGGTTAAATGTAGACAACATGCTCAATGCTTTACACTGAATATCAAAGGAGCGTGACGCCCTCCACCTTTGTTGGGAAATACTGTTAGAGAGAAACACCGAACACAGCTTTAACACTACTATGAAGAAGAAGGGAAAACTAATGATACGTTAAAGTGGACATATCGTGCTTTTTGTGATTTTCTGTCTATGTTAAAAATCGTCGTCTTTGTTGCTAAAGTTACTCCACAGGTTGTTTGCGTTGTCCACTCGCATATTTCAGATCAGATTTGGGCTCCAACATTACGGATATACACTCACCGGCCACTTTATTAGGTACACCTGTCCAACTGCTCGTTAACGCAAATTTCTAATCAGCCAATCACATGGCAGCAACTCAATGCATTTAGGCATGTAGACTTGGTCAAGACGATCTGCTGAAGTTCAAACCGAGCATCAGAATGGGGAAGAAAGGTGATTTAAGTGACTTTGAACGTGGCATGGTTGTTGGTGCCAGACGGGCTGGTCTGAGTATTTCAGAAACTGCTGGTCTACTGGGATTTTCACGCACAACCATCTCTAGGGTTTACAGAGAATGGTCCGAAAAAGAGAAAATATCCAGTGAGCGGCAGTTCTGTGGGTGCAAATGCCTTGTTGATGCCAGTGGTCAGAGGAGAATGGCCAGACTGGTTCGAGCTGATAGAAAGGCAACAGTAACTCAAATAACCACTCGTTACAACCGAGGTATGCAGAAGAGCATCTCTGAACACACAACACGTCAAACTTTGAGGCGGATGGGCTACAGCAGCAGAAGACCACATCGGGTGCCACTCCTGTCAGCTAAGAACAGGAAACTAAGGCTACAATTCGCACAGGCTCACCAAAATTGGACAATAGAAGATTGGAAAAAGGTTGCCTGGTCTGGTGAGTCTCGATTTCTGCTGCGACATTCGGATGGTAGAGTCAGAATTTGGCGTAAACAACATGAAAGCATGGATCCATCCTGCCTTGTATCAACGGTTCAGGCTGGTGGTGGTGGTGCAATGGTGTGGGGGATATTTTCTTGGCACACTTTGGGCCCCTTAGTACCAATTGAGCATTGTGTCAACGCCACAGCCTACCTGAGTATTGTTGCTGACCATGTCCATCCCTTTATGACCACAGTGTACCCATCTTCTGATGGCTACTTCCAGCAGGATAACGCGCCATGTCATAAAGCGCGAATCATCTCAGACTGGTTTCTTGAACATGACAATGAGTTCACTGTACTCAAATGGCCTCCACAGTCACCAGATCTCAATCCAATAGAGCACCTTTGGGATGTGGTGGAACGGGAGATTCACATCATGGATGTGCAGCCAACAAATCTGCAGCAACTGCGTGATGCTATCATGTCAATATGGACCAAACTCTCTGAGGAATGTTTCCAGTACCTTGTTGAATCTATGCCACGAAGGATTTAGGCAGTTCTGAAGGCAAAAGGGGGTCCAACCCGGTACTAGCAAGGTGTACCTAATAAAGTGGCCGGTGAGTGTATATTTAAGAAGTTTTATTTCGAGTAAAAGAAAGAGAAAAAATAAGTAAAATATAGGGCTGTCAGCGTTAACGTGTTAATCGCGATTAGATTAATGCAATCCATAACGCGTTAATTTTTTTATCGCATTTTAATGTTGCAAGCCTTTTTGTCCCTTCTCCTCCCCCGTAGACGGCTCCTCTAGCTGTAGCGCTATGCTTTGAAGTGGCCTCCTGCAGTAAACCTACCGCGCTGATGGAAAGTAAGAGAGCTACTGGACTTTTGAACGGCTTGTTTAACTTTAAAACACTTCCAGACGGTTCAGTTGACAAGTCAAAAGTAAAATGCAACCTGTGTCAAACGGAGTTTAACTACCATCGGAGTACGTGGAGTTTGAGTTAGCACCTCCACGCTAAACACCCAGGTGCAGCCAAGCCAGCCTCAGCTCCACCAAAGGAGCATTTTGGAGTGTGGGAGTCGCAGCAGAGCCGTGATTGATTCCCAGTTAAGACACTCTGGTAAGAAATGCTTTACATTATGGGCTTAAAACTGCCTTCAAATGTAAAATAACAGGATTTTAAACATGCAATTCAAAACGCGATTAAATCGCGATTAACTATGGAAATTCTGCGATTAATCTCGACTAAAAAAAAAAATTACAAAAAAATTAATCGTTTGACAGCCCTAGTAAAATATGACTGTTAGTGTTTGTTTACGAAGCCTCCAGAGTCAAAAAGCAACTTCCTGTAAGCAGCCAATCAGAACAGTGTAGGCTCATTAGGAGGCGGGCCTTAAAGAGACAGGCACTAAAACAGCCTGTTTCAACTGAGGGGCTGCATAAGGGGCCAGTATAAGATAAATAAGGCGGGTTTTTTGACCATGTATCACAATCAAAGCTATTCCAGTACATCTTGAGAATATAAATACAGACTTTAAAATGTGCCTCTTATGTTGCCTTTAACCTTCAATACATCTACAGTGAATGTCGTCTTTCATAAACTTATTTTGACTTCTTATTCTCAACAGTTTTGGATGTTTACCCATTTTTATGAAAGGAAATAACAGTGAGAAGAACATCAGCTTAGGTCTTTTCATGGGATTTGCTGACATTGAGGAAAGATATCACCAAACTTATCCTTTAAAGCCATCTCCTCTTTCAAAAATCTGTACTTTTACTTTCCTTACTGGTACAGAATATATGCTACTTGAGAAATAGTTCTGTATATTCAGCACAACTTAATAGTAATAGGAGGAGAATCCCATCTCTGGATCAGCTGTTTAACTCAATATGACTAAGACTCGCTGCTCGCTGTATTAGATTTCTCTTTTTCTTTAAAAAGCCAGACTCATCAAATGTAAAATGAGAGCTTGAAAGAGAGAGAGTACAGGTAATAACAGGCTTCAAGAAAGCCTCAAAGTCTGGATGAGATCGAGCCAATTTTACTGTGCTCCATAATGATCATAAAGTGACTTTCCACTTTCTTTAAAAAAAAAAAAGGCAGCACTCAATATAATTTTATTTCTGATATTGAGCCTTTTATAGGCCTTTAATGTAAAATACTCATAATGTGGATGCTTTATAATTACCCTTAGAAAATGATTAAGAAGAAGAGTTGGATAAGTTTACCTTTAAAACTTCACATGCATTGCCAAGGGATAAGTTTTTGGGAATAAAAGATTTCTAAAAATGGTGAGCTGGTGGTGCTAAACGAGACAGTCGCAGGTTTGTGTAGGTGCATCTTCAGCACTTTGGACGAGTGAGATTTGTCCTAATTCAATCTGTATTGTTTAAAAAGTTGGTGCAAACACAGCTGCTGTGCTTTTCTCTCCTCCAAACCATTTGGAATGATTGTTTTTTTTTTTTTTTTAGCTCAAGAGGCGAGCTACACTTTTTATTTATGCATTCTCCAAAAGAGAGTGTGTCGTAAAAGAGGAAACACATCAATACTAATAAAGAACAGTAGCAGACACTTAATTTAACATCTCGCCAGAACAGAGCATACATCACTTCTTGAGAGAAAGCTCCAAGCTCCTACGCAACACTTTGATCCAGCTGTGTGTTTTGTTTCTTTACCTTCAGTGGGGACGCTGGTTGGCGGAGGGGAGGTGGTGGGCGTCTCCCTGCCTGCCGTGACCTCGCTGCTCTTGGATGTTGTCTTGGCGACGACGGTGGTGGTGAACGGGTAGAGGTACGTGGTGTCGACCATGTCACACATCTTGTCTTTAGTCTGAAAAATGAGAAATGTTGTCATGCCTGTGAGTGCAGTAGGATTTAAGAGGTGTGCAAAGTGCATTCATTGTACAGGACAGAGTGAAATATATAAAGCACTGCCAGAAAGATTTAAAGTTTGTGTAAAGTAAGAATAAATATGTGTTCTGAGTTTGACATACCACAGAAAAGTGTGTTGTTAACCACCCTGCCAAATTTGAATGATTAAAAAAATCGCCAAATATATGAAATTAGGCTTCAAAGTTGTGTAAAAATCAGCCTCTTTCTCTGCTCCCAAACGCTGTGGGCGTGGCCGCAGAGTTCGCTGAAGCCCCGCCCCCTACCAAGTGTCACCTGTCAATCAAAGTCACCACCTCTACAAGAAACATGGACGCTACGTCTGAGAGCTATCTGCTGCTAGCTTGGCTGCTAGCTCGGGGGCTAACTCAGCTAACTGGCTAACTGTAGACTGTAGTAGTAGTAGTGTGTGCTGAATGTATTTATACCTCTACAGCAGCAGGGGCGGGTTTATGCTAATCATGATTTTCAGACCCGCCCACCAAATCCTGAACACAGAAATCTTGAAACCCAGTTTGTGAAGCCTAGCTCCACAATTCAAATCTAAATGGTTGAAATGCTTTTTACACCTTTTTTAGAAATACATTTATGACCTATTTAATATGTTTAGAAGAAAATGTCTGAATTCACTTTACACAGTCTTTAAGTCATATAGCTGCTTACGATAATCTGTATTTTGACCGCTTACCTCATCTGGACAGCTGTTGTCCACCCAATCCTGCCGATGGCGGTCAAAGCCACTGGAACATCTGAGAGCAGAGCAAACAACCGTCAGTCATCATTAAGTTTAATTCTGCGCTAATTAATTGGTTTGTTGATGGATTGGTCAGACAGAACATGTCTTCATTTCGATAGTGACACTGTAGATAAAGACGAGAAGGATGGGATGAGAGAGAGAACAAAAGAAAGGCTGATATGATATGCAACCAGTCCCAGCTGGAGTCAAAGCAGTTTATATGATATGGGTCTTTTACATTTATTAGTAAGTTAGTTGCAGAAATGCTGACAGGAACAGGGGTGAATTTAACCCATCAACTGAATCTAAAGTGAAGCATTTGTGCATTAAAGTTGATTTTAAATCTTTGGGAACAATATGTGGAACACAATACTAACATCCAGATTGAGGTTAAAAGCAACAATAAGGGGAGTCTCTCTCTCTTTCTCTCTCTCTCTCTCTCTCTGCCTGATACTTTGTTGGTTTGACTTGGAGAGGACATCAGGAAACTGTCTACACCTAAGCAAATTGGGTCTCAGCCTATTGAAGTGGCTTCATTTCAAACCTTTCTCTATATTTCCTTGGTCTCCATCAGCTTGGTCAGTCATGGGATTTAATTACACTCATCCATCACTGCTTTCACCGCTGACCATAACTGACTAACATTGTTATTTTTTTTCAGCTTAATTCACAATAAATGTCATTTTTTAAGAAACTGTATTCAGGATGCATCCTCTGGGGATTATGAATGTCCGTACAAAAGTTGCTAAGCTATTTAATTCGGGGCCTAAACTGTGGACCAAACCACCGTTAGACAGACCAACACTTCCATCCATAAAGCTGCTAGAGTGGCTGAAAAAACTCATAACCCTATAATCATGGTTGTCCAAGAGTGATGAAGTGATGAAGCTACATCATAGGTCCAAGTGTTGAGGGTTTTCCCATTGGCCAGTGTTCTTTCCAAATGAATCAGCTGCACAGAGAAAGACTGTTTTCTTCTCCGAGCTTTGACGTTAAATGCAGTAAAGTCAGCTAAACTCAAAATAGTGTCAAAACTTTCATTTATAATTTGAACCACAGCCTCCGTGATCATTGACCAAGAAAGAGGCAGAAAGAAGGGAGCACAGAGGCTTTAATTCACCCCAAATAACCCTAAAGGCCCATTTATGCTCAACGTACGTACGAAAATGTTTCCGTCCTTTTCAAACGATGTTACCGTCACTGCTCACATACTTCCTTGGCATGGATGTTAACTTATACATCCAAGACAAAAACGATATGTTTAACTCGAACAACCTTTCCTCAAAAAGGTCCGCCATTATTTCTTCTTCATATCTCACTCAGGCGGGGAGTTCCTGTCCTCTGAAAAGAAGCCAACGCGGAAGTAACTTAGAGCTGCATTCTATCAAAAGGCCACCAGGGGGCAACCGTCTCTATACAAGTCAATGGAGAATTCACCAACTTCTCACTTGATTTCTAACCTCAGTAAACGTTTTCAAAATGTGTTTATGGTCTCAATCGCTAGTTTAAGGGTTAGGGTTAGGGTCCCTTAGGGACATTTTGGCCTCCCTGATTTTATATGTGATGATAAAGCAGGGTATGCATTAGGGCGTGGCTACGTCCTGATTGACAGGTTGATTGCCCAATGTCCTCGAGATCCAGCCCTCGCAACCATAGCAACCTCCCCGCTCCGCCCATGGCCCCGCCTCATGCCCATATAAGTAGAATCCGTGTTTTTATTTTTCCCAGCATGCACCTGAAATTTTCAAGATGGCGCTGCCCAGATTTGAAACTATTGGCTTCTGAGCAGCAGTCCACAAACCAATGGGTGACGTCACGGATGTTACGTCCATTTCTTTCATACAGTCTATGCTCCAGACCTGCAGAGGATATTACGCAACTGTTTCCCCCAAACTTGCATGGTTCTCTACACAACTTGATGTGTAAACATTGGTGGAATGATGTAATCTGAACCACATTCGTAGGCGCCAAAAGACACGATTTATCCTTTTTAATATAGTTTTTCCTCTCTGAATCAAGCTGAGAGGCAAACAGCAGCTACTAATCCCTCCTTCTCTCTTTCTTTCCTTCCTTCCATCTGTCCTTCCTTCCTCCCTCCCTCCTTCTTTCCTTCCCTCCTTTCCTTCCTCCCTCCCTCCTTCTCTCTTTCTTTCCTCCCCCTACCTTCCTCCTTTCCTCTGTCCTTCTTTCCTTCCTCCCTTCTTCTTTTCCTTTCTCCCTCCCTCCTTCCTTCATTTTCTTCCTCCCTTTCTTCTTCCCTTCCCTTCTTCCTTCCTTCTTTCCTCCCTCCCTCTTACCTTCTTTCCTTCCTTCTTTCCTCCATTTCCTTCCTCCCTTCCTTCTTTCCTTTCCTCCCACCTTCCTTCATTTTCTTCCTCCCTTCCTTCTTTCCTTTCCTCCCACCTTCCTTCATTTTCTTCCTCCCTTCCTTCTTTCCTTCCTTCCTTCCCTCCCTCCTTCCTTCATTTCCTTCCTCCCTCCATTCCTTCCTTCTTTCCTTCCTCCCTCCTTTCCTTCCTTCTTTCTCCTTCCTTCCTCCCTTCATCCCATCCTTCTTTCATTTCCTCCCTCCATTCCTTCTTTCCTTACCAGTAGGGTTAAATGTAGGACAACATGCTCAAAATGCTTTATGACGATGTCGGATCTTTGTGTGAGGGTGAGTCCAACGGGTCATGGGTGCCTCTGGATTAGGGTGCTGCGTATCACGATCCGAGACTTCTAATAACCTCAAAAAGGCAAGCAGTAATTGAGGCGGCAGCTACTAATCCTCCATGCTGTAAACGGATGAAAAAATTATAACTCGCCCACCGGTGAACCCGCCAGGCTCCCATCGTTCTGTCTTTTTCTGTTTAGGTTCTTTTTTACCACATATCCTGTTAAAGTTAGTATGCAAAGCAGTAAACCCACATACTCTGCTCATTTGTCTGTTTTGACTGTCCCTTCTTTCCTCCCTTCCTTCCTTCCTTCCTTCCTCCTTCTCTCTTTCTCCCCCCCACCTTCATCCCTTCCTTCTTGCCCCTGTCATTCTTTCCTTCCTCCCTTCCCTCCTTCCTTCTTTCTCATTCCTTTCCTTCCTTGCTCCCTCCCTGCCTTCTTCCTTCCTCCATCCTTCCTACCTACCTTCTTTCCTTCCTTCCTTCTGTCCTTCTTTCCTTCCTTCCTTCCTTCCTTCCTTCCTCCCTCCCTCCCTTCCTTCTTCCTTCCTCCGTCCTTTCCTTCCTCCTTCCTCCGTCCTTTCCTTCCTCCTTCCTCCCTCCTTTCCTTCCTTCTTTCTTATTCCTTTCCTTCCTTGCTTCCTCCCTCCCTTCCTTTTTTCCTCTGTCCTTCTTTCCTTCCTCCCTTCCCTCCTTCCTTCCTCCCTCCTTTCCTTCCTTCTTTCTCATTCCTTTCCTTCCTTGCTTCCTCCCTCCCTTCCTTTTTTCCTCTGTCCTTCTTTCCTTCCTCCCTTCCCTCCTTCCTTCCTCCCTCCTTTCCTTCCTTCTTTCTCATTCCTTTCCTTCCTTGCTTCCTCCCTCCCTTCCTTCTTTCCTCTGTCCTTCTTTCCTTCCTCCCTTCCCTCCTTCCTTCCTTCCTCCTTCCTTTCCTTCCTTCTTTCCCATTCCTTTCCTTCCTTGCTTCCTCCCTCCCTCCTTCTTTCCTCTGTCCTTCTTTCCTTCCTTCCTTGCTTCCTCCCTCCTTTCCTTCCTTCTTCCTTCCTCCATCCTTCCTTCCTTCCTTCCTTCCTCCCTTCCTTCTTCCCTCTGTCCTTATTTCCTTCCTCCCTTCCCTCCCTCCTTCCTTCCTTCTTTCTCATTCCTTTCCTTCCTTGCTTCCTCCCTCCCTTCCTTCTTCCCTTTCCTCCTCCCTTCCTTCCTTCCTTCCTTCACCGGAGGACAACAGTAGGGTTAAATGTAGGACAACTGTCTGTCTGCAAGGGGAAAAAAGTTAGTATGCAAAGCAGTAAACCCACATACTGTGTTCATCACTGCAGCTGGGAGATGTTTCGAAAACTTACTATGCACAAATGGAAAAAAGACCGATGTGCTGCACGGACAATACGAGTCCAGTCGAGTCTTAAACATTCCCAGAAGGCCTCAATTTTCTCCAGTGAGCATATTGTTATGGTAATGACTTTATGTGTGAACTAGTCCATTTTCATCTTTTTCTACCTCTCTAATCATCCCCATTCCTTTTATTCCCCCTCTCCCCCCCCCCCCCAACTTCCCCCTCCAAAAATTCAGCCTCATCTGTTCAATCAGGCGAGACAGATTCCTCGGCTTAACCCACCCCCCCTCCCACCCCCCCCGACCCCCACCCAAGAGAGGCAGCAAAGGGAAACAGACTGAGACGCAATATTACAGAGCAGGTCTGGTCTAACCTGTCCCGACGGGGAGCTCGGGTTTTTGTTCCTTCTGAATGGCATCTAGCTACACTCACTGCCACCTAACGCAGAGAGAGGGGGGGGGGGGACAAAGAGGGGGGGGGGCAGAGAGAGAGAGAGAGACAGAGAGGGAGAGGGAGAGAGAGATAGACAGAGAGAGAGAGAGAGACAGAGAGAGAGAGAGAGAAAGAGACAGAGAGAGGTAGAGAGAGAGAGAGAGAGACACAGAGAGAGAGAGAGACAGAGAGAGGTAGAGAGAGAGAGAGAGAGACACAGAGAGAGAGAGAGACAGAGAGAGGTAGAGAGAGAGAGAGAGAGAGAGACAGAGAGAGGTAGAGAGACAGAGAGAGAGAGAGAGACAGAGAGAGGTAGAGAGAGAGAGAGAGAGACAGACAGAGAGAGGTAGAGAGACAGAGAGAGGTAGAGAGAGAGAGAGAGAGAGAGAGAGAGACAGAGAGAGGTAGAGAGAGAGAGACAGAGAGAGGGAGAGACAGACAGACAGAGAGAATGAAAGAGAGAGAGAGAGAGAGAGACAGAGAGCGAGAAAGAGAGAGAGAGAGAGAGAGAGAAAGAGAGAGAGGGAGAGACAGACAGACAGAGAGAATGAAAGAGAGAGAGAGAGAGAGAGAGAGAGAGACAGAGAGAGAGACAGAGAGGGAGAGAGAGAGAGAGAGAGGCTGCAGAGCTTTTAATTAGAAATGGTCTGCGGTGCTTCATTTGAATATAAATGAAGCCGCGAGGGAGAATATTTCTGTTCAGGTTTCTCTCTTTCACAGCAGAGTGGATAGATGGCATTATTAGGTTTTCTAACCACGTCTCCAGATGTCACGCTAAATTAATGGAAGACATTAAGTTACTTGTTCAATGCGGACAGTAATCTATTACCAGTGTTACCAGTTCATTACAGTAACTGATTAAAAAAATGTGTAATTAAATTATAGTTACTGATAAAAAAAAAAATGAGGTTACATATGAAGTCAGACCTTTAAGATTTTCCTCAGGAGGGTTTTTTCCTCATTTTTTAATATTTAACATGTTACTGAATACATATATTACTGTTTTTAATTCTTTGAAATCAATATTTTATTATATATTTCAAATGAGAGATAAATGTTGCTTTATAAGAAATGATGAAAAACAGCTGAGGAAGGAAGGAAGGAAGGAAGGAAGGAAGGAAAGAAGGAATGAAGGAAGGAAGGAAGGTAAGAAGGACAGAAGGAAGGAAGGAAGGAAAGAAGGAAGGAAGGAAGGAAGGTAAGAAGGACAGAAGGAAGGAAGGAAAGAAGGAAGGAAGGAAGGAAGGAAGGACGAAAGGAAAGAAAAAATACAGAAGGAAGGAAGGAAGGAAGGAAAGACAGAAGGAAGGAAGGAAGGACGAAAGGAAGGACAGCAGGAAGGAAGGAATGAAGGACAGAAGGAAGCATAGACGGAAGGAAGGACGAAAGGAACAAAGGAAAGAAGGAAGGAAGGACGAAAGGAAAGAAAAAATACAGAAGGAAGGAAGGAAGGAAGGAAAGAAGGTAGGAAAGAAGGAAGGAAGGACAGAAGGGAGGATAGAAGGAAGGAAGGACGGACGAACGAAAGGAAGGAAGGAGTGAAGGACAGAAGGAAGGAAGGAAGAAAGGAAGGACAGAAGGAGGGAACATTTACCCTAACAGATGAAAACATTGGTTAGAAAATTAGAAAATGAAATAGTTACATTACTTATTACACTTTAAATAGAGTAACTAGTAATCTGTAACCTATTACGTTTCCATAGCAACCTTCACAACACTGATTATTACACACTAGTAATGGAGTATTTTTTCTCTAAAGGGGGAATATTATATTTTTTACTCCACTACTTTTATATAACTACTATAGTGCTTTTATTTTGGTAGATTTTAGAATATTAAAGATACAATCAGCCTTATGTCAAGTAAGGTTTAACTTTTATTTTCTTATTAAATAAAAGTGCCTGAGTGGTAGAGACACTTAAACTTGTCTCAAGAATTTAAATCTAAAATAAACATTTCCCCTCTTTATTATAGTTGTTAGTCTGGAGGCCACAGAGCAGCTCTATAATCATAGTGAGTGACTGACTGAGTGATGAAGTTACATCATTGGTGCAGAGAGAGACGAAGAAGTGGTCTTAACCTTCCTGTCGTCCTCCCGGGTCAAATTGACCCCGTCTGTTTTGACTGTTCCTTCTTTTCTTCCTTCCTTCCTTACTTCCTCCCTTCCTCCCTCCTTCTCTCTTTCTTTCCTTCCTTCCATCTGTCCTTCCTTCCCCCCTCCCTCCTTCTTTCCATTCCTCCCTCCTTCTCTCTTTCTTTCCTCCCCCCTACTTTCCTCCCTTCCTTCTTTCCTCTGTGCATCTTTCCTTCCTTCCTCCCTTCTTCTTTTCCTTTCTCCCTCCCTCTTACCTTCTTTCCATCCTTCCTTCATTTCCTTCCTCCCTTCCTTCCTTCCTTCCTTCCTTCTAACCTTAACTCTTCCTCCCTTCTTTCTCCTTCCTTTCCTTCCTCCCTTCTTTCCTTCCCTTCTTCCTTCCTTCCTTTCTTTCTTCCTTCCTCCCATCCTTCTCTCCTTCCCTCCTTCCTTCCTCCCCCCTTCCTTCTTTCCTTTCCCTCCTTCCTTTCCTTCCTTCTTCCTTTCTCCCTTCCTTCCTTCTTTCCATCCTTCTTTCCTTCCTTCCTTCCTCCCTCCCTTCTTACCTTCCTTCCTTCCTTTCCTTCCTTCTTCCTTCCTTCTTTCCTCCCTCCCTCTTACCTTTCTTCCTTCCTTCTTTCCTCCCATCCTCCCTTCCTTCCTCCCTCCCTTCCTTCTTTCCTTCCTTCCTCCCTTCCTTCCTCCCTCCCTCCCTTCCTTCCTTGACTCGAGGACAACAGTAGGGTTAAATATACGGCAGCTGCTCAAAACGCCGTCAAAACTTTAATTTATGATCTCCATCCTGTGTAATCATAGACGGAGAAAAGGAGGCAGGAAAAAGGAAAAAGGGTGAATAGAGGAGCGAGGGAGGGCGAAAAGTTAATGCACCCCAAATAACCATCAGTCTGACAAAACACTCGACGCAAGAGTGAAAAACGAGGAGAGACATCTGCAGAGGGAAGCAGATGAAAGAGCGGGAGGAGGAGGAGGAGGAAGAGGAGGAGGAGGGGGAGGAGGGGAGGAACAGATAATTAGGATAGTTATAATTAGAATTAAAAATAAGTTCTCAAATCAAACATCCTCGAGATGTGAGTGGAAAGTATTTTTCTTGCAACTGCATTTATTAATCTTTTTTTTCTCTAATGTGATAAAATGCTTCAGTGTATTTATAACAGTAAATATGACCACTACAGAAAATGAGAGGGAGGGAGGAAAAGAGGAAGGAAGGAAGGAAGGAAGGAAGGAAGGAAAAGAGGAAGGAAGTAAGGAGAGAAGGAAGGAAGGAAAGGAGTAAGGAGGGAGGGAGGTAGGAAAAGAGGAATGAAGGAAGTCAGGAAGGAAAGGAGGAAGGAAGGAAGGAAGGAAATGAGTAAGGAGGAAAAGAATAAGAAAGGAAAAAAGGAGTAAGGAGTGAGGGAGGAAGGAAGGACGGAAGGAAGGAAAGAAGGAAATGAGTAAGGAGGAAAAGAGGAAGGAAGGAAGGAAGGAAGGAAGGTAGGAAGTTTTCATCCTTTTCTTTCTTTCTGTCTTACTTTTGTTCTTTTTCCAGTTGTCATCCTTTCTTCCATTCTTTCTTTTTCTTTCAATTGTCATTATTTCCTTCTTTCTTCCATCTCCTCCTCCTCCTCCTCTCCTTACATCACACAAACTGATTCAGCTTTTAAAATGTTTCATCTCTCCTTCCTGTCATTATTGAGCCCCGAGCTGAAGAGGCCACCGTTCTTCTTCTTCTTCTTCTTCTTCTTCTTCTTCTTCTACTTCTACTTCTACTTCTTCTTCTTCTTCTTCTTCTTCTTCTTTATTTAATGGTGGTATGTTTAAAGCATGTTTGGGTTTAAAGGAAGCAGCTTAAGGACACAAAGTAAAGCCGTCAGATATGAACAGAGCTTAATGAGATCAGGAGCTTTAACTAAAGTCACTTCTTTCTTTCTTTCTTTCCTTCTTTCTTTCTTTCTTTCTTTTATTCTTTCTTTCTTTCCTTCTTTCTTTCTTTCTTTCATGATGCTGCACTCTAAATTAGTTTCTTTGTCAAGAGAGCATCTTTTTTTTCTTTCATACTTTTTAATTGTCATCCTTTTCTTTCTTTCTTTCATTCTTTCAATTGTCATCCTTTTCTTTCTGTCTTTCTTTCGTTCTCTTTCTTTTAAACATCATCCTTTTCTTTCTTTCTGTCTCTCCATTCTTTCGTTCTTCCTTTCTTTGTTTCGTTCTGTTTTTCGTTTGTTCTTTCTTCCTTCCTTTCTTTCTTTCTTTCTTTCTTTCTTCCTTTCTTTCTCTTTCTTTCTTTCTTTCTTCCTTCCTTTCTTTCTCTTTCTTTCTTTCTTTCTTCCTTCCTTTCTTTCTCTCTTTCTTTCTTTCTTCCTTTCTTCACTGTAAATTAGTGTGTCTCTCTTTCTCTCTCTCTCTCTCTCTCTGTAAATGAGTGTGTCTCTTATCACACGGAAAGGATTTGGAAGCTAAAGTCAAATCTAAAACCTCACACGTTGGGTCTAAATAACAAACGTCTGTGGACGGAGAGACGGAGCGCTCCACATTCCTGCCGTCGGCCGCGTTACTCACAGAATAAATGATGACTCCAAAATGAAAGAGTGGCAGATTAATATTTGATGTGTAAGGCGTTCGAAATGCAGCGGCACACAAAAGAGGAGAGATGGTGGCCGCCTCGAGTCAGACTGAATAAACCTCCAAAAAAACACTGATGGAGGGATGAAGGGAGGAGGAGGAGGAGGAGGAGGAGGAGGAGGAGGAGGAGGAGGAAGAGTCAGCCTCGAGTCAGACTGAATAAACCTCCAAAAAAACACTTTCAGAGGAGGGAGGAGGAGGAGGAGGAGGAGGAGGAGGGAGGAGAAGGGAGGAGGGGGAGGAGGGAGGAGGAGGGAGGAGGAGAAAGAGTCAGACTGAATAAACCTCCAAAAAACACTTTCAGCAAAGTCTGATGGACGGAGGAGGAGGAAGGAGGAGGAGGAGAAGGAGGGAGGAAGGAGGAGGAGGAGGGAAGATGGAGGAGGAGGAAGAGGAGGAGAAGGGAGGAGGAAGAGGAGGGAAGAGGAGGGAGGAGGAGGAGAAGGGAGGAGGGAAGGAAGGAAAGACAAAAGGAAGGGAGGAAGGTAGGAAGGAAAGAAGGGAGGGGGAGGAGGAGGAGAAGGAGAAGAATGAAGGAGAAGGGAGGGAGGACAGAAGAAAGGAAGGAGGGAAAGACAAAAGGAAGGGAGGAAGGAAGGAAGGAAGGAAGGAAAGACAAAAGGAAGGTAGGAAGGAAAGAAAGACAAAAGGAAGGGAGGAAGGAAAGAAGGAAAGAAGGAAGGAAGGAAGGAAAGAAGGGAGGAGGAGGGAAGAGGAAGAGGAGGGAGGAGGAGAAGGGATGAGGGAGGAGAATGGAGGAGGAGGGGAAATCAGGAAACTTTTACTTTCTTAATTTCTAATGATGATAAACTCTACTTTTCCCTCCACAATGTTTTTTTTTTCCTCGCTGTTCTTTTTTTTTTCTCCCACCAAAAGAAAACAAAAAAAAAAGCCGCTGCAGCTCCGATTTCAGCTGTGAGGAAATACTCGGGACGGGAACACTAACGCTTCTTTAGCAGCTCAAATATTTACTTTAGTTTGAAGTGTATGAAGACAGGAAGGATAAGATAAAAAAAAGGAGGAGGGGAGCAAAGGTTGAACAGGTGTGAGTCAAAATGATGAATGTCACATTTCAGTGGTGAAAAGTACATGGATTGCTCTTATAGAGAAGCTTTATAGCAGGGGAGTCAAACTCATATTCATTCAAGGGCCACATACAGACCAATTTGATCTGATGTGGGCCGGATCATTAAAAAGATGGAGGGAAGGAAGGAAGGAAATAAGAAGGGAAGGAAGGAAAGACAGACAAAAGGAAAGATGGAAGAAAGGTAGGAAGGACAGACAGAAGGAAGGAAGGAAAGAAGGAACGAACAAACGAATGAAGAAAGGAAAACAGGAAGGTATGAAGGACAGAAGGAAAGAAGGAAGGACAGATGGAAGAAACGGAGGAAGGAAGGAAGGAAGAACAGAAGGAAGAAAGGTAGGAAGGACAGATGGAAGGAATGAAAAAAGGAAAAAAGGAAGGTAGGGAGGAAGGACAGACAGAAGGAAGGAAGGAAAGAACACAGAATGGAAAGTGGGCCGGATTGCATCCCTTGGCGGGCCGGTTCTGGCCCACGGGCCGCATGTTTGACACCCCTGCTTTATAGGCTTCTGACCACACACACACACACACACACACACACACACAGATAGAGGCTTCCATGCAAAGTTTCATCATCTTACTGTGATGAAACTGGCTTCACTTAAACATGAAAGTATACAAAACCATGACGAGCCTGAACTAAAGTTTAACTTCACTAAACTTTAATATAGTGTGCTAGCTAAAACAGGTTAGCGCTGCACACTTATCGGAAATGATGATTAGCTAGTTATCGTTAGCGGTACCAAATCAAAGTATTGATCCTAAAACTAACTCAATAGTCCTGCTGATGGTTTCTATAGCAACACTTCAGTGGAGCTGGAATGTAAAAACACATGATTTTCTTTCTTTCTTTTTCTCTTTCTTTCTTTCAGTTTTCATCCTTTTCTTTCTTTCTTTCTCTTACAGTTGTCATCCCTTCCTTTCTCTCTTTCTTTCTTTCTTCTACGGAGCCAAGATGGCGGCCGTTGAGGTGATAAGTGTCCATAGTTACTCAACCATCTGACTGTTCTTATTGAAACCATCCAGCTTCTCATAGTAAATGAACTATACTTATAATTAATGCTTCATGTTTCCAAAATAAAAGTCCAACTACTGAAGTACGCAATTTAAATCCCAGCATGAGTATCGACCCTGAAGACTCATCCTGGTGGTTTCATAATAATCATATTCTAGAAAAAAATAATACAGCAGCTCAGTCAGATCATTACTGTTGAGCTGACCTCGTGATAGAAGACCAGAAACCAGCTGGAGTTTCTAAACCGCTGGAATATTTCCTTCAAAGCCGGCCAAGCTAGTTCAGCGTTGCACCGCATTTCCCATAAATGTCTTTTATAATTGTAGCGTGGACGCACATATAAAAGAGAGGAATTTTTTGATGGCTAGTGTCGGTTATCTGGCGGGTTTTTTGCACCAGCACACGTACGTAGATGCAGACTTTAAAAAGTGGTCTAAGTATTGACAGTTAATAAGTTAATAGCATCCGTTTCTTTTTTTTACAAGTCTTGAACATTTGAGCTCGAGTCTTTGGAAGGATAAAGAAGGACGAAGCAAATTTTAAAACATGACACATAGGCCGAACTCTTTCTCCAAACATTGTCGGCTGTTTCATCACAGCGAATGTTGTTTTAACTTTGACGGACTTCATCAGGAACTTCGGGGGAATTTTATGGGGCCGGGTTGAGGTTTACTCAATGTGGAAACAGAAACCGCCAAAATAAGAGCCACTTTTAAAACCCAGCAGAAGAAGAACAGTAGAACCCCCCTACACACACACACCTTTATTCAGTGGGTGAGAGACCTAATGAGTCTTTTGCACCTGGAGAAAATTAGATATGCAAGAAAGAACGACATGGAAAAGTTTGATAAAATTTGGAAACCCTTTTGGTCTTATTTCATCTCTTTTACCCCTTTTCCACCGAGCTAGAACTGGTGCTGGTTCGGATCCAGAGCCTGACTAAGCACCGGTTCTTTGCTTTTCCACTGCCAAAGCTCCAGCCCGGAGCCTCAGAACGGGAGCCAGAGTAAGCACCAACTCTTTGCTGGTCTAAAGCAAGAACCGATTACGTCAGCAGATGTGGGCGGGGCTAATGTTTATTAGCCGGCTAGCGGGGCTAACGTTTATTAGCAGACTAGCGGGGCTAACGTTTATTAGCCAGCTAGCGAAGTTAACGTTTATTAGCCGGCTAATGTTTTGATGACCAACATTTTGATTGTATCTGCCTATTGTCAAGTAAAAAAATCAATAAAGAGATCTATCAAAAAAAAGGAAGAAGAACAGTAGTAGAAAGCGTCTACACAAGAAAGAAAAACAAGAAGAAGAAGAGCAGTAAAAGAAGACAAGATGTACGATAAGTGGACAGACGATGAGGTGCAGACATTGCTGAGATTCAGAGGGGGTTTCATCTGCAGGTTGCTCTGTACGAGTTCTCAAAGTTAGAAAGAAATATGAACAGCCACATTTAACTTAACATCACCTGCTTGATAAGAAAAAAGATTGTTTTCCCCAGGAGTGTTTTGCCAGTAAGAAAGCAGCCACATATTGCACGATACTTGAAGAGTGATTACAAAAGCTTGCAGCTGGATATAAACTTCGAGAGGATTCAATTTTAAAGGCAAATTATTTCTATATATGCAGGAGCACTTGACAAGTTAGGAGAAGCATTAAAACTACAGAAAACAACTGAAGCTCCAACAGAATATGTAGAAACCATAGAGTGAGAATATGAATATCTGTTGGGATGACGGGGTGTATGAGGTGTTAAAAGTGACATTTTAGAGAGTAAAAGTCCAACCTGTTGAGCCGATGACACCAGCTACAGTTGAAGTTGATCTGTGAGGAGATGCACGAGCTACAGGTGTTGAACTGGAGACACGCTGGAGAACAGAAAGATCAAAATAAGTCAAAGATTTCAATCATTAAGATACAACAACAAAGTCCTGTGCAGCTGGAGAAGTCTTTAGGCCATATAATGATAAGAAATACATCAAGTAATACTTTTTTCAGACGGTTATACTGTGGATGACCATTTGGGGAGTTCTGGTCCTCTGAAATGAGGCCAACGTGGAAGTAACTTAGAACTGCATTCTATCAAAAGGCCACCAGGGGGCGACCGTCTCTATACAAGTCAATGGAGAATTCACCAACTTCTCACTTGATTTCTAACCTCAGTAAACGTTTTCAAAATGTGTTTATGGTCTCAATCGCTAGTTTAAAGCCTTCTTCAATGCAGTATGATGTTCATTTGGGACATTTTGGCCTCCCTGATTTTATATGTGATGATAAAGCAGGGTATGCATTAGGGCGTGGCTACGTCCTGATTGACAGGTTGATTGCCCAATGTCCTCGAGATCCAGCCCTCGCAACCATAGCAACGTCCCCGCTCCGCCCATGGCCCCGCCTCATGCCCATATAAGTAGAATCTGTGTTTTTATTTTTCCCAGCATGCACCTGAAATTTTCAAGATGGCGCTGCCTGGATTCGAAACTATTGGCTTCCGAGCAGCAGTCCACAAACCAATGGGTGACGTCACGGATGTTACATCCATTTCCTCTATAGTCTATGTTTATGACTGAGCCACTAAATTTCTCTTACTGGGTAAAGGCATCATTTCCACCGCTGTAGAGTTAGTGATCCTGGTCTTTGTCAGCTCCACACGGTGGTACTCGTAGATTGTCCTCCGCCTCACGTCTAGATTTTGGAGAGAGAGAGAGAGAGAGAGAGAGAGAGAGAGAGAGAGAGAGAGAGAGAGAGAGAGAGAGAGAGAGAGAGAGAGAGAGAGAGAGAGAGAGAGAGAGTGAGTGAACACAAACCATCACAAATCTTCCACCCTGAGATAAAAACTGGGACAAGTGCTCCCTGAAGAACGAATAGAAAGAGGGAGAGAGAAAGAGAGAGAGCGAGGCAGAATCAGGTCATATTGCGATGCTACCACAGCACTTTATTTCTCCTCCTTTCTCTCTTTGTCCCCGAGTGTCGGCCCCCGCGACTTGGCAATGGCCGCTGTAGCAATTTCCCCTGGGAGCTGATATCAATCAGACCCTTGTTGAAAAGCCGGCCGTCCCAGTCATCAGTAACAGCGAGTCATCAGCTCGGTTAAGATGGAGCGATTGATTAGAGCTACACAATTGAAATTCAATACAGCAGACTATGGTTGTGCATTGCAAGTTTCATCCATTATGTGATATATATTTTGGGGAGAAAATGCTTATTCATTCTCATATCTGTGTGTTAAAAATGAAGCTAAAGCATGCAGATGATTGGAGTAGCTTAAGATAAAGACAAAAGACTTACTAATTAATATTGTATTATCTTATTTGTTCATTCTAAGTTGTGGCTTTTGTATTTAACTTACAGATACATGTATGGGTTAAAATCCAAGTTATATAAGCTCCCAGATCTTCTTGTCTCACTCTCAGCCAGAAAGCGAATAACCAAATGTCAAACTGTCCTTTTTAACACTATTCAAGGTTGATTGATTTTTTTTTTCTTGGTGTGGGAATTGTTGGCTGAGCTTGATCCAGTATTGTTCTTCTCATTTCAGAGGATGTTGTTCCCCTGCAGACCTGCTTGGCTGATTACACTCCAGACAACTGATCAAAGCAGCTAATGTGAGCCAGCTCAGTCTATCCTGAGACTAAGACCACCCTTCCTTTCCCTCCTCTCCTTCCCTGGTGACTGACTTCCTCTAGCCTCTAGCAAAGGGATTATCAGGTGCCTAATGACACGGCAGGAGCCAGAGGAAGGTCAGTTCCCTCGCCTGGGGCTGCTGATGTGTGGGCAGACTGTACAGCATGGCTGCTCTCTACTTTATGGAGGAAGGAAGCCACAAATCAGATCAATTAGAGCCTGGACTCAGCCTACGCATAAACAACACCTAATTCCCATTGATACTATCAAACAAAGGCGGCTTTGTGTAAGTGTGTCATCAATTACGCACGAGAGGGTCAATAAACGCATATTCAATTTAAAATCCAGAGAAAGTAATACACTCGCACAGTTATCGCTCTCTTAAGCAATAAAAACCTATTGGAAAAAATATTGTTGCTTACATATTTACTTGGATAAAATCGCAATTACAGGCAGCCTCTTCATCCATAAAGCTGCATGGAAATCAATAGAAATGTGATGTGAGGACAGAGAGTTTAGAAATCGATGGTGCAGTAATGGCAGGCTGGCTCTGCCCCTCTTATCAGACTTCAAACCAGCTGTTTGTCCTGTACACAAAATATCACAATGCATACAATCGACCTCTTTATCCTCATTATTACACATTCAGCTCTTTGGTATCTCCAGTATATTAAATCATAATGCTTCAGCTCAGGTGAGTTCAAGATGAGATTTTTTTTTACTGATAATAAAACCTACAAATAGAAATATAAGGGTCAGTGATAAATAAGGGTTGGCAAGGTGAGCAATTCAAAAATATATTTAAAATAGTTTTAAAAGGAGCATCAGGTTCAGTTTTATGTCATTTGAAATGACATTTGCACCAATATTTTTAAACCAAAGTAAGACTGAATGCTGCTGAAAATGTCAAATGGTGTAACCACAAAAGAATAATAACTATTTAGTATTTTATCACCTACAGTGTATTTAAGTGGACTTATACTAATAATGTAAATGTTTCCTGATCTCCATGGTTACCCAGATTTAATGTAATATGTAGAACAATAGTATTCCATTAGCTTTATTTAATATAAAAGTTATAATGTAAGATCATGCCAAACTAGTTGATATGGTGTTTTATTGAGAATTTACTGTTTTTAAGCAAGTTGAATTATTTGGTACAAAGTTTTTATGGTTACACCACTTAGACATTTTTACCATAATCCTCTAATATATTCTCTCTAAATGGATTAAAAGCAGAAATTTGATGCTGAGTCCACAAAAAAAAGTGTGACCAAGTTATTGATATGTTTATTTTGAAATTTGAACCCCTTTTAAATTTGACTAAACCACATGGACACAAAATAAACCTCATTGACCCATAAATATAATACAGCTCAGGTTTTGGCGTCTTGCTGCTGTGGGTAAAGATTATTATTATTATTATTATTATTAAAAGCAAGAAGGCAGTTTTGGCATCATAGTACCATTTTAATAATACCTCAATGTGACTAATAATGTCTAATCTGACCTTTGGGAAAACCTGAATCCTCACATGTGCTTGTACCTCACCTGCTAATTACAAACCCCGACCAACATGCACACCCACCAATCTCCCCTCTCATCATTGCCTGTAACTGCATGTGCTGTGGGGGCCGCTCTGCCTGGAGGCTGTGCGAAATGTTTCATCTGAGCGTTTAATCTGAAGTGAAGCTATAGTGGATTAAACACATCTGGTTGCCATGGTTACTGTGCAGTAATTGGCTGCAGAGACACTTTAGTGAGTTGAGATTCTTCTCTCTGTGGTGGTGGTGGCGGCGGTGGCGGCGGTGGAGCCTGCAGCGGTCATGGCTCTCCTGTCTCTTTCTGTCCCTGTCAAGATGAAGGCTTAATGCACTCGGGACATGAAAACTTAGCATACCAACTATCAGAGTGCATTTAGTATCTGGCATAACTGTCTTGATGTATCGTGAAAAATCTGTCAAAATATTTTTCTTTCACCGAGATAATCGGCGTCAAAATGAGATCTGAGGCTTCATTTTTTTTTTTCAGATGAAGTAATGAAATTTCTCTGCAGCAACAGGAGATATGATATATACTGAGTGTAAGAACAAAGTGGGGACACACATAGCTATAACTGTAAGCTGAGCCTTCTGGTTGCAGTATCAGAGGGACTCCCTACAGAGAAATGAACATCTGTGGTGTCCGACTTCTCCATGAAAAACTGCTGATTCTTGCTTTTTCTAAAGGTGAGTCCTTATCTATCTATGCATACTCCTCTCTATTACTCAGGACTATCATTACAGGAACCTCTGATCTTCCCTGCTGCATCATTTGCTCTCTAAAACAAAAGCTTTGTCTTGCTGCTCACCGGACACGTCAAACCCATCTTAGAAATGACAGGTGCCGGATGCAAATGCTGCCCTTTTCTTATCAGACATGGCTTTGAACTTGTGCACTTTGCAAATATCACCTGGTTTGTTGCACAGTGAGAATACAAAGCCTTTCTTTGTTTCAGATGCTGCAAGAGTTTATTAGCTTTAGCAATTGACCTAAACTCCCTTCGCAAACAGTGATTGTTCAATCCTAGCTTAAAGAGGTTCTTCTCAACCTTTACAAAACCAAAACATAAAAAAACAGAAGTCTATTGAGTGAATTAAAGAGTTTATCTACTTTAACATGAGCTTCAATTGTTAGAATATCTGGCTAACCGGCTTTATCAGCAGTATTAACTGTAGTTGCTAGGTAATCCTGGATGCTATCAGAGTTTACAGTTACGTTAGCTTAATTATGCTCACATGTGCACATATAGGCCTTTGTGAAGCACTTTGGTGCAACATCTGTTTGCTCTATAGTCTCTTTGCAAAGTCTGTACTCTGTCTTTTCAATTTGAGGAAGTTTGGATTCCAGCAACCCTAGCTAGCTTTAACAAATACAGCATTACATCTATTAGTCGTCCTCTTGAAAGCCTTTTATCTTATCTTATCTATACTTAGAAGGACTATCTCAAAGCTTTATGTTTAATTACATAAATCATGAACCTGTGAGGACGCTAACTGTTTGCCTAAGACATATGCAGTAGCTTTAGCCTTAGCCTTAATTAGCATATCATGTATTTAGCCGTTGTGTAAAATATATAAACACATTTTCAACAGGTTTGTGTTTTAAGATAGGCCAGCAAGACTCATTAAAATGTCAGTTAGAGACTGTTTTTAACCAACTCATGGGTCAAATTTATGTTAGCTACATTACATTGAAATTTGCCTGCAACAGTCGCCATCTCAGCACAGAAAATCAAAGGTCACCTGGTAGAAATGATAAGCCTACTTTTGTCTACTTCTGATGATTATACACTGCAATTACAGAAAGCTTGACAGTTGTAGCAACAACAAGAGCGAACTTAGCAAACACTCAATTAACAACCTGTCTCAAGTGTTCACACCTCATCTGGATTTAATGTCTTATAATTAAATGAGGGCAAGACAGGTATTGTTTTAGGTGTTTGCATTTGACAGAGTTCAGTTTCAGCTTTTGAAAAGTAGCTTTAGATGTATTTAGCACTCAGAGAGACAGAATCAGCTCAGTGATCATTTCAGCTGATTATCAGAGTGGAAAAATAAGGGAGTACACAAACTCCTCAGAGACATCAGTCATGTTCAACACAGCATCTCAGTCTCAATCTGCTTCCAGCCAGGATTTCATCACTTCATAACCGAGCAGTTGCACACACTGGTTTCATCATGCTGTGTCAGAGGCATCAAAGACAGTTTGGTTTATAAAGTCTAGGGGGAGCACGTTAACAGGTTCAATATACAAATCTCTCATTGCTGAGTGCAGTCTTCTTGAAAGAGGTTTTAAAGAAAAAGCCTTCATACAAGACAGAAGCAAAGTCCGTGCAAGAAACTCAAAGAAAGTGGTGCTTTGAAGAATTGTATTACTATTAAACTTAAATTTAACTTAAACTTGTCTTACTGCATATTACATTTATACATCACAAGATGTCAGCCGAAAGATGAAAAAAGCCTTTCTTACTCAAAGGGTTTAACGTTATGATATATGTTATCCAAACTTCACACACTCAATCAAAACAAAGTTTAAATTACTGAATAAATCATATTTGACAACTCATTATTGTGACAGACTTTGAATCAGAGCCACAGAACGAACGGGAAGGGAGACTGCGGATGAAAAGGTTTGAAGTGTCTCAACTTTGCTCGCGTTTGCTTTAAATTAATGGGCCTAAATTGATCCAAAGCGAATGGGAGAGGCAGATCTGGAGCTCTGCCCACTGAGAGGTGGAACAAGAAGTGTGTGGGGAAGAAGTGATGACAGTCGGAGCTAAAGCAGAAACAGACGTGGTAGAAGTCAAGCTATGAGACGCAGAAGGGCCAAAAAGAGGATGATGAAACAATACAGTCAAGCTAAATGATTTAAGAAAATAAATGAGAAACTTACTCACTGGTTTAATTGAAAGTTTACCCTTCACTAGGCTCCACCCCCCTTAGTTACTGTTGCTACGTGTTTTCATTCCGGAATGCTGTTACCATGACAACAGTGGCAGATTCAACTCTTGGAATTCTCTGTAGCCTTGGAAACAAAACTAGCTTTTCTTTTCTAGCCATCGATCATTGGTTTGTCAGCAAAAAAGGTAACTGTCCCTGCAAGATTGTATCAACTGTGGCTAGCTAGCTAATTAATACTAATATTAACTCTGTCAGATGGTTTTAAATTATGTCTCCAGTTGACTTTTGATGTTTCCTTTTTTGAAAATGAAAACTATTTAAAATGATCTAAAAGGTGCATTCAATGGCTACACAGGCATATATTATCATGCTAAAAGACTGAAGTTAAAGCTACAAGTTAGCCATAGCATTATAATATAGTAATGTGATAATAATGTCATTAAAATGTTTTAACAGAACTGTTTGGAAGCCTACTACAGAAAACATGAGTATTAAACATAGGTATTAAGTGAACTGGCTTAAAGATGGCGCCCCATTCATTCCTATGAAAGTTGCCCGGTGATGCATGAAGTCATAAAATCTCCCTGTAGTTCTGTATTATTTTGGGGTTTAATTGTATGTGCACTAGAGACTTCCATTGGCCGAGCCAGGTGACTTCTGGTTGACTCTCCGCTCACTGGGGATAAAATAATTTAATCTTCCTGCTCTTCTAGACTGTTAAAATGTTATTGGATCAAATGGATCGAATTCTGATAATAAAACGAATCATTTCACAGGGTTGTGAAGGAAATATGCTTTTTGGGCCAGCGTGCATCATGTTATGGACCTGGAAGTTGTAATTACACATTTGACCACTATGTCAAATTGGCTTCGAACCCCGGTGCTCTTCATGGGAGCCTGGGGTGGACAAGCAACACAGAGATTTGAGTGTACTGTAGCATTTTCAATACTATTTTCTGTTTTTGAGGATGAATAGCAACTGATGAGTTTGGTAAATGTATCACTAAGAAGTGGTAGTGCAACAGGTTTGAACAGGATTACTGGAGTGCAAAACAAAATAAAAAGCTGCTAACGTTAGCCAAGCATCTTGGCTCCAACACAGTGGATGTTCCAGTCCTGACCAGGGCTTTCAGTGTTTGCACTTAGTTAGCACCAACACACTGTTTAATATATTTCTACCAATTCTGCACTTCTGTTTTGGTTTTGAATAGATTTTTTTAAAAGGACATGGCCCTCAAAACACTGTAAAACTATGACCACAAATCCAAAGCTTGACTGGACAGTTGCTATTTGGGAGGCGTTTAGTGGCATTCAATTACACGATTCAATCATTCATGGTTTTCTGGGTTCAAGTTTGCATTTTTTTTATAATTCTTTCTTTGCACAAGTGAGCAGATGTAAGATAAAAATGTCTATGTTTGAGACTCACTTGGTATCTGCTGGATCTTGTGGACCACCACGAAGGCATCAGACAGGCCCACCTTCACCGGGTGATTGACAGAGCTGATCTGTGACACCTCAATAGGGATCTGAAATAGAAGACGGGAAAATCAATTACCAGGGCCTTGACAATCTGTCTCAGACAGGATGGAAAACAGGAGCAGGCCACAACAGTCTGACAGCACGGACAATTCAACCAATTTATGACCATCTCCCACAGGAATCTGCTGAGGCATTATGCAACTTCAACGAGCATATGGCTATCTTTGGTGGGTAGAATAAATATATCAG
Organism: Scomber japonicus; assembly: GCF_027409825.1. Taxonomy (NCBI): domain Eukaryota; kingdom Metazoa; phylum Chordata; class Actinopteri; order Scombriformes; family Scombridae; genus Scomber; species Scomber japonicus. Next base: position 3,845,344 of record NC_070598.1, on the reverse strand, counting down.
ACACAGCAGGGACAGAAATGAGCAACAACATTGGGAAAACTGGCTTATTTCAGAGACCAGAAATAGGTTCAAACTAATGTTGGTTGTTAGGCAAAATGATAGAAAGGGAAGACCAGGGTGGTGAGATGCAATACTAAGAGCTCCTGACATTTAGGTCAACACAACTTTGAATCTGGTGTTTTGGCACCAAAGGAGAGGACTCAGAGATGAATATTTAAAGACGATATAAAAATACATTGATGGTGCTGCTCAGCTGCTCTGAACACGCGTTCTAATGATAGAGGTTCATGTAATAACTCAGATTACATGTAATGGTCAGGTTGCTCTTTTGAGAACAATAAAAGTAAAAAAAACTACAGTAGCTTTTAGTTAATCTCTTCTAATATGTGAAAATTGGTCTTAGTCATAAAAGAAGAAGCCCTGTGGCTGTAACAATTGCAATTATCATAGATCATTACTTAGTTGTTGCAGTTCACAGTCACAGTATCTCTGCAGCAGTCTCTGTTGGAAATCATTTTTCATTTCCATATCTATTTTTCTCTGTTCAACCGAGTTGTTTTTCTGCACATATTTTAAAATCTTGATATTCATAGACCCCCATCAGGACATCTATAGAGACAGTTTGTCTGACATGCAGTGAGAAAAATAATATTACATAATGTGTTTATGTGTGTGTAAGTGTGTTTATCAACTGAAGTCATGTTTTTTTAGGCAGTGCCCACCATGAAACTCGTTTTTTTAGTCAGTCGTGTTGGCGTCACTGTTCTGTTTAATGACCAGAGTGAAAACACATGAACACAGGGGATTTTTTCTCAGCTGAAAACACAGGAGCAATGACTAAGACAACTTTAAAAATCTGATAGAATTAGAAACAGGAGGAAAGCTGAGTGTGTGAGCTGTGTGCTTTGGGAGAAGTGGGAGATAGATCCCATTGTCCTTTGTACTGCACATACCATGATGATTAATTTTCTACAAAATGGCTCTACTCTACAAAACCCTGAAGGAATCTGGTGTATAGATAATCCAAAATCTGAATAGTTTGGTTTATAATAGGGCTGTGACTAATGATTACTTTCTTTGTCGATGAACGTGATGATTATTATCTCGATTAATTGAGTAGTTGTTTGGTCTACAAACTGTCAGAAGAAGGTGAAAAGTCTCGATCACTTTTCCCAAAAGCCCTAAAATGTATTTTTTTGTCTCAACTGACCCAAAGACATTCAGTTTACTATTATAGAAGACTAAATAAACCAGAAAATATTCACGTTCAAGAAGGCAGAGCAGGATAATTAACTTAAAGTGATTAATCGATTATCAAAATTGTTGAAATCTTTGCCAAAGAAAGCAAGATCCACTGTTTAATTACTCTAACTTTATTATTATGTAGAAAATGTCATTGATTTAGGGTCTGAAGATCTGATTGTGAAAGATCTGGCTTATAATTTGTGGTGTCTGCCAATAAAACATGTTTAATTCATTCATTTAGGTCAATAAATAGAGTCAGAAAGAGTGCTAGAATGAGACAGAAGGGATACAAAGTAAGAAAATACACAAGTAAATGACTGAAGAAGAAAAAGGAAGACTGTTTTTTTTCAGCTGGTTTGATAAATGAGTCTCTCTCACCTCTTTGTATGCAAAGACAATCCTGCCTGTGTTGTGCAGCGTGGCCTGAAAAGTGAAGCTGCCCAGGTTGTAGTTGTCCTGTAAGTGAACGTGGTCCCACTGCACCACCAGAGCGGTACCTAAAGGGGACAGAAACACAACGAAAAAACATGTGAAGCTCATAATTCCACACTCTGCATGTAACTTCAACCTCTCAGTCTTTAACAATGGGCTTATTTTTCACCACTTGTGTAATGCCATCTTTTCCATCTCATATCTAGCGTGAAATGAACCTCTGACTGGGCAAAGACCGTGAATAAGAAGACATCGATGTAACAATCATGTTTGTAAGGCGATATGTGTTTTCAGGGATTATTTCCCGGCACAGACTTTCATTCTCTCCCTGTGGGTGTGAGGTGATTGACACTAAAGTAGCGTGAGCACGGATATGAAAACACTTCACTGGAGCAGGATGAAACAGCAATAAAATCGAAACTTTGAGAAAACCAAATCAAGGCGTGGTGGTTACTGTGATGGATTATGTAGCTTTGGCAATTTTCACAACAGTGAAAGTTTTTCATACTGTGCTAGATGGAATGACAGTGTTGTAAATTACTTTTCTTATGGTAGGAAAAGGAGACCTAATACATCCATTTGCAGTGGCTGAAAGGCAGTCAGCACCAGGAGGGAAGTAAAGAAGAAGGATGACTTTGGTACCAAGTTAAAGGGCCAGTTCACCGAATTGACAGTAATTTATACTATGTCATATTTATGATACTAAGAGCTTTAAACCTTATAGCAACTTGTCTTGTCAGAAACAATGTCCAGATTACACCAGTTAATCCAGAAGTCAACAGTCAACAGTTTTCATCACTACTTTCTCCTTTTGAAGGTTTTCACTGTTCTGAGCTGCACAAATTAAAATCCAATCATCTCTATTGTTCTATTGTTTTGGGTTGGTGACAGATGATTTAGGGGTGGATATCCCAAAGCTTGGGCACATAAAATTTGAACTAACACAAATTGAGCTGAAACGATTGGTTGGATAATCTGTTTATTGATCAACTGAAAAATGTTCAGCAACTATTTTGTAAATCTATGAACCATTTTCTATTTTCAGCTCCTAAACTGTGACGATTTGTTGCTTAGTTTATCTTCCTTATCTTTCACTGTTTTCTGACATTTCATAGACCAAACGATTGATCAATTAATCGAGAGAATAGTCACCACTTATGGTAATAACAAAAACAACCATTAGCTGCAGACCAGACCAACTTTAGCTCTGCATGAAAAAAATGCAGCCTTCTTGTTCGTTTCACTGGAGCCAGTGTGGTGACACAGAGAGCTCCAGCAGAATGATGCAGGATCGTTGGCAAAAAAGTTAAACCTGGTTCAAAAGCTGCAATGCAACATTATCCAGCAAGGTGCCACGTTGGCCAAACACATACTGTACATGCAAGAGCACATTCCTGGTAGATTGCATTGTAATGTGAATGCCATGATTCTGTTGTGTACCTCCCAATAAAACAACAGCTGCTATGCTATCTTTCCAGAGTTGTTTGTGAGTATTATATAACGCTGTGCAGTGTTTTGGCATCTGATAAGTGTTAAATGCATTCATCTGTAGCTCCAACTGGACTTCCTTGTCTCATTGGTACTGAAACTACTTGTCCCCACTGATGTTTTTATCAGGCGGGGAGTTCCGGTCCTCTGAAATGAGGCCAACGCGGAAGTAACTTAGAACTGCATTCTATCAAAAGGCCACCAGGGGGCGACCGTCTCTATACAAGTCAATGGAGAATTCACCAACTTCTCACTTGATTTCTAACCTCAGTAAACGTTTTCAAAATGTGTTTATGGTCTCAATCACTAGTTTAAAGCCTTCTTCAATGCAGTATGATGTTCATTTGGGACATTTTGGCCTCCCTGATTTTATATTTGACGATAAAGCAGGGTATGCATTAGGGCGTGGCTATGTCCTGATTGACAGGTTGATTGACCAATGTCCTTGAGATCCAGCCCTCGCAACCATAGCAACCTCCCCGCTCCGCCCATGGCTCCGCCTCAGGCCCATATAAGTAGAATCCATGTTTTTATTTTTCCCAGCATGCACCTGAAATTTTCAAGATGGCGCTGCCTAGATCCGAAACTATTGGCTTCCGAGCAGCAGTCCACAAACCAATGGGTGACGTCACAGATATTACGTCCATTTATTTTATACAGTCTATGGTCTGAAGGCAGCACTTACTGTCTCCAAATCTCCTGACATCACAAGATTCATGATAAAACAGGTTTGTAATTTGGGTGAACTGACACTTTAAGCATGGATACACAAAGTCAGAGACACAAAGTAGACAGATGATGACTACTGGACTGATCCTGGTTCAGTTTTTTTATTTAATGACATTGCCAAGCCTCTTATAGATCACAGGAGGCAGACAGTCATACTGTTACTTGAAATATCTTTTGACCACAAAGACTCATCATCAGGCGTTGCCTTAATTTGGGTGCAAACTAAATTAGTAGCAGACTCACACGGCACTCAGATCTACCCTCCAGACAGCGGGCCTCACATTACTTTTAACACTATTCTGATTTACTGTGGACTTTGGAGAACCTATTGACGTGAAAGCCATTCCCCCCTCCGAGCTAGTCATTTGGCCTGGTGCCAGGGCAATAAAGGTTTGTTAACACAACTAATCAATTTTTCTGTCACACGGCCAGACCTCTTACATCCACAGCAAAGACGAGTTTTCGCTTTTTGCTGACAAGAACGCAGGCGTCTACTTGTCCAGGAAGCCTCGTAATAATTTACATGTGCTGTACAGAGGGCCTCTGGCAATGGACAGGTATGTCAGACATGTGAAGTTAAACATTGCTGTGTGATGCATTAAGGAAGTTTAGGAGAATATCTGAGCACTACATCACTGCTACTTTATATCAGCCAAGACAAGTTGAGCCTAATATAGGTCTGCTTGAAATGCATGGAGTTCAGGAGGGGAGGCTGCCATGTTATCTGGGGCTTTCTAGCTAAAAATACAGAGTGGGTGATGAGGAGAGGAGGGAGCACACACTCTAGCCTTGTTATTAATTCCACTTACAAGCTTAACATGCTGTATGAACTCAAAACAAACAAGGCAAATCCAGCCCGATTACCTCAACCCAACATCAGCATGGTGATGTAATATTTGCCAAACGTTTTAGATAATCAGTTGGCTATATTTGCTCTATTCTGTGTTATGTTAATTTGTACAGTTCTTTCATATTTGATTCCCTTTTTCTGGTGTTATTATTATAGAGGTTTTATCCATTTGGCTGTAACTGCACCTATGGGTCGGGCTAAAAGTGTCTTCCTATAAAAGAGGCTGTAAAAGTAGGAGGGATTTTAGCTCTCAAACTCTCATTTTTTATTATTCTTTTTGCCTTATCTTAGGGAAAATCTGTGCGCTGTTATCCATGTGTGTATGATTAAGCTTTTTATGGCTGCAGGCTTTTCAACACGCCTTAAAGCCTTCAGAAGTGGTCTCGTGAAATGTTGTAAAAACAAGTTTTCTTTTTCGAACCCATCCCACCCTCCACACTTTTTTCTACTGTGAAACACACCTGAGTCTGTTTCTTTCCTCCAGGCTCGACGAAGAGCCAATTTGGGCTCAAAACTTTGTACTTTTCTTAATGTAATAAAAAATAAATTTTAACAGGAGCAGATGACAGTGTTACGAGGTCTTTTTTGGAAGAATGAAGACTTGAAATTCATCCATGAATAATGAATTAATAAATACCTGTCAAGCATTATAAATATAGAGTTCTGGAGTTGAGTTAAAATCTCAAACTGTCACACATGTTTTACAGCCTGGAAGTTTTATTTTCATCACAGTGCTGTCACAAGATGCTGCTGGCACGATTCTCCATCTGTCAGGTGCTGAAACACTTGACTCCTCTATAATTGTGCGCATTTCAAATTTCAGTATAGTTTTACATCACTTGAGAAAGTCGTGTCTTGACCGATGACGTGCGTTCTTTATTTAGCAGATTCCAATTAACAACCGGAAATATCACCTTGTAGTTGTGTGTGTGTGTCCGCCAACGAGTAAAGTTGCAGTTTGCATCCATGTCTGTCCAGACTCGTATAACATTTGCTGTGAGGATTTTGAAGGAATTTAACCCTCCTGTTGTCCTCCAGTCAAGGAAGGTTAGGAAGGGAGGAAAAAGGAAGGAAAGGAGGAAGGGAGGGAGGAAAAAAGTGGGAAAGGAGGACGGGAGGGAGGAAGAAGGAAGGAAGGAAGGAAGGAAGGAAGGAGGGAGGGAGGGAGGAAAGAAGGACAGAAGGAAGGAAAGGAAAGGAAGGAAGGAAGGAAGGAAGGAAGGGAAGAAGGAGGGAGGGAGGAAAGGAAGGAAGGAGGGGAAGGAAGGAAAGAAGGACAGAAGGAGGGAAGAAGGAAAGGAAGGAAGGGAGGGAGGGAGGGAAGGAGGGAAGAAGGAAAGGAAGGAAGGAAGGGAGGAAGGTAGGAAAGAAAAAAGGACAGGAGGAAGGAAGGAAGGGAGGAAAGAAGGAACAGTCAAAACAGACGGGGTCAATTTGACCCGGGAGGACGACATGAAGGTTATATAAATAAAATGTATTAAGTTTCACCTTAGACAACCAAATTCTAATGAGTTCATCCTTGAGTCCAAGATGTTCCTCACATATCACGCTCACAGGAATGGGACGGAAGTGAGGTCGCAGTGATCTTGACCTTTGCCCACCAAATGCTAATAAGTTCTTGAGTCAAAGTGGACGTTTGAGCAGAATTTGAGATAGAAGTTTGCACGCACATCCCAAGCAAAGAGGGAAAGAGCTTAATGCATAAATAAACAGCTCACACACTGGAGCGCTGCAGAGTGTGAGCTGTTTATTTGTTTATTTCTACATGTGCCAAATTTGATGAAAATTCCCTCAAGGCGTTCCTGAAATATCACGCTCATGAGAACGGGATGGACGGACGTGCGGCCAACCTGAAAAACATAATGCCTCTGGCTGCTGCTTTCACGGAGGCACAAAAAGCAGTAAATATTCTGTTATTGTGGAAATTGAACATCTGACACTGTGAAGTTTCACACAACTCCCACAATTCTGTTTGTGTATGAAGAGCAAACAATGCGTCTCTGCTGTGAACAAATTATCAAAGTGTTCACAGTGTGATGGAAAGAAGATAACACACCACACAGTTCTTATGCTGTATTGGCAGGACATTGACTGATGGACAGTGTGTTGAGGAGCGGGCCGGCTGAGAATCGATCGGCTGCCAGTTTGGTTAAAGTCTGATGAGCTCCACTGCAGAAGGTCACACAGTTGGTCAGTCACTCTGCCGCAGAGGGATTAGACGGTGATGACGAACATGATGGATAACAACCATCACAGATGGCAGGGGGAAGGTACAGAGAGGCGAGGCAAGGCATCAATTTAGCTTGAAGTGAGTAAAGAGAATTTAGGTGGGGGGGGGGGGGGGGGGGGGGCACAGAGGTCATAGAGGACTTTATATAAATGATTTTAGTCTAGTTAGGAAAAAAAGTGTCAGGAAATAGCTCATATAGTGGTAGTGATGAAATTATAATTCTTAATTATTAAAATAAAAAACATTTTGTGGGAATTAGGGGGTGAAAAATATAGATAAAATCATCTGTCGTGCTACATGTACGTTTATATAACGATATCAATATATAAACTGAGATTAAAAACATCTGTAAAAAAAAAGAAAAAAGACAGAAATGTATGTTTTTGGGGCTTTTTCCAGCAAATGAATGGTATTATACGGCACGCAGTTTTGCAGCAGCTTCTCTAGCTCTCAGTAAATAAACTAATGCACTTTAACTATATGTTTTAGCCTGTATATGATGTTTAACCTGTTTTAGCTTGTTTTAATTAGATTTAATGATGACTGACAAATAAAGCATCTTGAATCTTGGATCTTGAAATATAAATAGTGACAAATTCATATTGAAATATGATCAGACTCAGCCTTTTTTGAGGATATATACTTCATATGTCATAGTCACCCATGCATTTGAAGCAGACTTAATAATAAATACCATAAAAAAATGCATTAGTCTGTCTGTAGGATGGTATATTCATAGCTAATAAGACATTAGGAATAAAAATGCTGTTACCATTGTCAAAGTAGATGACAGTAGAGTTCCTAGAGACGCTGGGGTCAAAGTTCGCCATCAGTGGAGCGATGTACTGTGTAGCTGTTAGCATCCGGTGGACCACGTCACCAGTATAGATGAACCCTGAGGGAGGAAAAGAGAAAACACATATAACATATAACTGTCTGTAGAAGAGAAATTCAAAGAAGAAGCAGCAATGTGTGATCTTTATTGCATGTAATAGTGTTGTACTGTACATGTTTTGATGAAGTGTTTTAAGGTGGATTTGCCCTTTAGCAACTCATAAAAGCAGACCTCCTTTCCCTCCCTCTATAAAGATGTTATCGGCTGCAGAATCTCTCAGGAAGACAACAAGACCGCCCTCCAGTCCAAAGTTAAAAGTGTCTCATTAAACCACACAGATCACTTCTTTCTCTCTCTGTCTGTGGCCTCGTGCTTTAGGCTGCTTCGGCTAGCAATGCCGATTAATTAGCGCCATTATCTTCCATCAAAAGCAGAAGGGCAAATCATAGGGAGCTTTAAAGAAAGATATGCTGGGGTGAGCAGTTATATATTACCATGGGTTTATGAGTCAGGCTTTCTTATCGTCAACGGGTGTACTTACTCCCCCTCCTCATGTGTGTTTTTACTCAAATCATCAATCATGGATGCTAACGAAGAGGCCATGACAACAAAAAAGGGATTGTTAACTTTTCCAATTTATGTGTCCCGTCAACAAGGCACAAAAGAAATATCCCTCCACAGAGAGAGGCATGCATCATTTAGCAGCCTGTAAACATGGTTATTAATGGACTCCAGAAAAAAGGGGGGAAATGCCCACTATTCATCACAAGGGAACAGTCTTTGCATAAAAAAAAATGCACTGATGACAACAGAATCAAACAGCATCTTAATTTCCCTTCTGACAGACTTTAGCAAAGTCACCTGTCATTTCTAGATTCATTCAAGCTTTTGCCTGGATCACAAAAATGTCCACGAAGAGTAGTGATAGCGAGAGTTTGAGTCACAACAAAGGGAAAACATGGCGTCTGAGTGAGACAGTGTTACGTATCCGGTGTAATGTACCTTTGAAGAGCAGTTTGAAGAATTACAAAAACATGCACAGTGACAGTATCTTAAAATAAAAGGACTCAAAGTGACTCGAGGCATTTATTTTCTCCCTAATGTTCCCACTTTTGTCTTGTTCAACATGGATTTTTATGATGATTCATTGGTGTTTTTATTTAAATGTTTTAATATTTCTTACTGTAAAATGCCTTTATTTTCTGTAAAGCATGCTCTGGGTATGACATGTGCTTTGTTCATACATTTGCCTTGTCTTAAAGGAACAATACAAATTTCATTAAATAGTTAGATGAGAAGACACCACCATCATCTTTGTACACTGAATATGAAGCTTCCACCAGCAGTCCGTTAGCTTAGCTTAGCTTAGATTAGCACAAAGATATGAAACAAGGGGAAACCGCAAGCCTGGGTCTGTCTGAACATAACAAAATCCACCTAAAAGCTCTGGGTATGGCACGTGCTATGTACATACATTTGCTTTATCTTAAAGGAACAATACAAATGTCAATAAATAGTTAGATGAGAAGACACCGCCATCATCTTTGTACACTGAATGTGAAGCTTCCACCAGCAGTCTGTTAGCTTAGCTTAGCACAAAGATAAGAAACAAGGGGAAACAGCTAGCCTGGGTCTGTCTGAAAATAACAAAATCCACCTAAAAGCACCTCTAAATCACACAACATAACATGCTATATCTTGTTTGTTTAATTCATAAAATAACAAAGTATAAAAACTGCAAATTGTGGCTTGACAGTGGGTTAAGCGACAGACTTTTTCAATGATTAGTTGCCGAGAAACCAGGAGAGACACTGATCCAAGAAATAGTCCTTTAACCCATTTGCCAGAGCCATGCTAGCTGTTTCCACTTGTTTTCACTCACTGTGCTAAGCTAAGTAAAGCTAAGCTAACTGGCTGTTGATAGAAGCTTCATTTATCAGACAGACATGAAAGTGGTATCAATGTTTGGCAAGAAAGTTATTAAGCATATTTCCTAAAATTTCTAACCATTCCTTTAAATCATTTTTAGCTCTCTCTAACTAAAGCCTCGAACAATCCAAACATTTGTATTTTGTGAATGGATTCTTGTAATTTTTGGGTGAACTTCCAAGAGAAATACCGTATATAAAGTGGAGCCTGAGGCATGTTGGGGGGGGGGGGGGGGGGAAGCCTTGCTGAGATATGAAAACGATTTTGGGGGGGAAAATCTCATTGAGGCCAGACCTAAAAACCCCTATTTCATGTCACCATATGTCTTCTCGTACAGTGGGAGGGTTACAAAAACACATCTATCACACTGGAAACCAGGAGCAGAGCCTAGCATGAGGGAAATCAATCTTCCCCTAAAGACCTACCTGCTCAGAATTACCTCTATATAGAGCACTGTCAGCACGCGCAGTGAGAAGAGCAGGAAGGAGGGAGTGAAGACGGGACTTTATTTAGCTGTGTGAAGTCCTGACTGTACAGAACTCCAGGAATGAATACGGGGAAAAGATATGGTCTGTAGGGCTTAATAGGAAGAGTTGCCATGGCTACAGTTAATTTAACAAAGCTATAGAAATATTCAAAAAGGGCAAAATAAAAGATAATGAATAAAAATAATAATTTGTTGAAGGCCAATACTGAATATAAATCAAGTGAGTAGTTTCAACCTGCATTCTCTCTAATGGCCAGCAGGGGGCGACTCCACTGGCTCCAAAAAGAAGTCTGATTGTATTAAAGTCAATGAGAAAATTACCCTACTTGTCACTTGGCTTTATTACCTCAATAAACAGTTTCCTACAGTAATTAGATTAAGGTCTAAATCACTAGTTTCAAGTCTTTTTCAATAAATCATGATGTTCATTTTGTAATTATGGTCCCATTTAGAGTAAAATAGACAATAAAGCAGGGTATGCTTTAGGACCTTGTGTAGCACCACTATTTCAGTTCATGAAAGGTTCATGGAGGTTACGTTTTGGTCACCTAAAAAGTCTTGTTGAGCATTCGGTTGTACTAAAAGACTCTCTAAAGGCCCATTTATGCTAACGTTAAAAATGGATACGGACGGAGCCTTCTGTCCGTGCTCCACGTTCATTTCGTCCGTATTTCTGCACGTTTCCATAAAGCTTACGGATACGGGCCTCTAAGGAGTATATCTTGGTTTAATGGTTTTAACCCCATTTTTCACTAGTTAAAATTAGCATTAATGTTAGCGTTATCGCATTTAACCATAGACTGTAAGTGTGCCTTGCTAACCAAGCCAGGGTCAGCTCCACCATCGCCTCAAAATATGGTCACTTCTCATCACTTCTGGCTCCAAAAGATAAAGATGGCGACAGTCAAAATACCAAAGTAAAGGCTTCAAAATGTAAAAGTCCACAAACCAATGGGTGACGTCACCGTGGCTACATCCATTATAATTATACAATTTATGGTATAAATGCTAAAAATGGGGACTTCAAGTTAAGGGATACTGACTTTAACCTTAATAGTCAAGTCTACAACCAAGCCAGACTTCTACTATCTAGGAAGAAGGAAGGAAGAAAGGGAGGGAGGAAAGAAGGAAGGAAGGGAGAAAGGAGGAAAGAACGGAGAAAGAAGGAAGGAAAGGAGGAAGGGAGGAAGAAGGAAGGAAAGGAGGAAGGAAGGAAGGGAGGAAAGGAAGGAGGGAGGGAAGGAAGGTAGGAGGGAAGGAGGGAGGAGAGTAGGGAGGGAAGGAAAGAAGGACATAAGGAAGGAAGGAAGAAAAGGAGGAAGGAAAGAAGGAAGGAGGGAGGGAAGGAAAGAAGGACATAAAGAAGGAAGGAGGGACAGAAGGAAGGAAGAAAAGGAGGAAGGGAGGAAGAAAGAAGGAAAGGAAGGAAGGAAGTAGGGAAGGAAAGAAGGACATAAGGAAGGAAGGACAGATTAAGGGAGGAAGGAAAGGAAAGAAGGAAGGAAGGAAGGAAGTCTACCCAAAAAAATCAGATATCTGAAAGCTTCAGCTCATCCAGAACTCTAACTACTTTATCACACCTATCTTTAGACCCTGAAATGATTTTACAACACTGCTGCTAGTGTTTAAATCTCTGACTGGCTTCCACACCATGAACCCTCAAGAAGTCTCTGGTCTTCCGGGATCGGTCTACTAACTGTTTCCCAGAATGAAAACTAAACATGGTGAGGCAGCATTTAGTTATTACTGCTGCTGCTGCTCACGGATACGGACCAAACGGAGCAGTACCACCGGAAACCATGGGGGGGCAGTGTTGCGGTCACTACTCGATACGTAGCGCTAGTGAGACACGAAAAAGAAATAACAATGGCGGAAGTTTTTTGAGGAAAGGAGGAAGGAACGGAGAAAGAAGGAAGGAAAGGAGGAAGGGAGGAAGAACGAAGGAAGGAAAGGAAGGAAGGACGGACGGACGGAAGGAAAGAAGGACAGAAGGGAGGAAGGAAGGAAGAAAGGAGGAAGGGAGGAAGAAGGAAGGGAGGAAGGAACAAAAGAAGGAAGGGAGGAAGAAAGAAGGAAAGGAGGGAGGAAGGAGAGAAGGAAAGAAGGAAGGAAGGAAGGAGGGAGGGAGGAAAGGAAGGACAGAAGGAAGGAAGAAAGGAAGGAAGGAAAGGAGGGAGGAAAGGAAGGAAGGAAGGAAGGACAGAAGGAAGGAAGGAAGGAAGGACAGAAGGAAGGGAGGAAGGAAAGGAAAGAAGGAAGGAAGGAGGTCTACCCAAAAAAAATAGCTCTAACTACTTTATCACACCTATCTTTAGACCCTGAAATGATTTTACAACACTGCTGCTAGTGTTTAAATCTCTGACTGGCTTCCACACCATGAACCCTCAAGAAGTCTCTGGTCTTCCGGGATCGGTCTACTAACTGTTTCCCAGAATGAAAACTAAACATGGTGAGGCAGCATTTAGTTATTACTGCTGCTGCTCGATGCTGGAACAAACTTCCTGGAATCTGAGAAACGTGCCAACCCTAACTACATTAAACCCAGGCTAGAAAACCTGCTGTCTGCTGCCTTCTCCTAAACTGGTGCAATATGCTGAATGCTCAACTTCAGGTTGTGAATTCTGAAGAGAGGTTTTATTTGCATTTAGATTTTTGTTTAATGCATATTTTTAGCTTTTTTTATTTGTCTCTTCTATTTATTTGTTGCATTTTTATGTTTTTAACCATTGTGTCGTCCTCCCAGGTCAAATTGACCCCGTCTGTTTTGACTGTTCCTTCTTTCCTTTCCTTCCTTCCTCCTGTCCTTTTTTCTTTCTTTCCTTCCTTTCTTCCTTCCTTCCTTCCTTCCTTTCCTTCTGTCCTTCTTTCCTTCCTTCCTTCCTCCCTCCCACCTTCTCTCTTCCCTTCCTTCCTACCTTTCCTTTCTTCTGTCATTCTTTCCTCCCTCCTTCCTTCCTTCCTTTAATTCCTCCCTTCCTTTTGTCCTTCTTTCCTTCCCTCCCTCTCTCCTTCCTTCCTTCCTTTCTTCCTTTCCTCCCTCCCTCCCTCCCTCCTTCTCTCTTTGCTTCCTTCTTTTCCTCCCTCTCTCTCTTTCCTTCCTTCCCTCCCTCCCTCTCTCTCTTTCCTCCCCCTTACCTTCCTCCCTTCCTTCTTTCCTCTGTCCTTATTTCCTTTCTTCCTCTTTTCCTCCATCCCTTCCTTCCTTCCCTCCCTCCTCCCTTCCTTATCCCTCCCTTCCTTCCTTCTTCCTCCCTTCCTTCCTTGACTCGAGGACAACAAACAGGAGGGTTAAAGGTCATTTGTATGCCTTGTGTAGAGCAGCTTGAGTTGCCCGTTTTATAATCTCTCACATGAATCAACAAATACTCCTAATCTGTAGAACGGTATTCAGGTGGGCCCCTACTTTCACAGAGAGCAGATAAAGGCACGCTGGCCTTATGTTATGTCATGGTATATGAATATCAAGCGAATACAACATAGGGAGGCTGCATTGTTGAGTCTACCTGTCTAAATGAAGGTAAACATTAAATGCCATGGTGAAACAAAGAGAGGTGAACGGGTAACTTGGTGTTTGTGTGATGCTGCGTCGGCACTTTCACATCCCTTTATCTGATTGAACGGCGCACGCTGGGCTCGACACAAGTGACTTCCTCTAAATCAGCCTCTATGCATTCCAATCTCAATCTCATATTTACCCAACATTCGCTTCACTTTTTTTTTTTTTGCTGTTTCTCTCTCTCTCTGCTTTTTCTTTGTTCTGCCCGCTTCAGTATTTCTTTCCCTTTCCCTTTCAAACCTCCAGAAAGCTTTAGAAACCTTCCAACTAAACACACACACACACACACACACACACACAGAGACATACACACACACACACACACACACATTTCTGATGCTGCTTTTCTCTCCACAGCAATCTCTTGAAAACACAATACGACTTATTTGACAGTCTAAAGAAAATCAGACAGCCTCTCAAAGGCACTAAAGAGGTGAGAGCTGCAGGGCGCCGCAGCAGAGAGGCAATTCATTCATTACGGCCGTCACTTACAGCAGAGTCCCGGAGAGAAGACGGAGGAGGGATACCAGCAGGGACAATGAGAGGAGAAAAGAGTTGGAGGCTGAGAAAGAAGGTTTAACCCTCCTGTTGTCCTCGAGTCAAGGAAGGAAAGGAGGAAGAAGGAAGGAAAGGAGGGAGGAAGAAGGAAGGAAAGGAGGAAGGAAAGGAAAGGAAGGAGAAGGAAGGGAAAGGAGGGAGGAAGGAAGTGAGGAAAAGAAAGAAGGAAGGGAGGAAGGAAAGGAAAGGAGGGAAGGATGGTGAGAGAGGGGGAGAAAAGAAAAGAGGAAAGAAGGTCAGAGGAAAGAAGGAGGGGTGAAGATGGGGGGAGGAAAGAAAGAGAGAAGGAAGGAAGGAAGGGATGGTGAGAGGGAGACAGGAAAGAAGGAAGGGGGGAGGGAGGGAGAAAAGAAAAGAGGAAGGAAGGAAAGAAGGTCAGAGGAAAGAAGGAGGGGTGAAGGTAGGGGGGAAAGGAAAGAAAGAGAGAAGGAAGGAAGGAAGGATGGTGAGAGGGAGGGAGGGAGAAAGGAAAAGAGGAAGGACAGAGGAAAGACGGAGGGGTGAAGGTAGGGGGGAGAAAAGAAAGAGAGAAGGAAGGAAGGAGGGAGGGAGGGAGGGAGGAAGGAAGGAAGGAAGAATGAAGGACAGAAGGAAGGAAGGAGGGAGGAAGGAAGGAAGGAAGGAAGAAAAGGGGATGGGGAGGAAGGAAGGAAGGGAGAAGGAGGGAGGAAGGAAGGAAGCAAGGAAGGAAGGAAGAAAAGGGGATGGGGAGGAAGGAAGGAAGGGAGGAAGAGAGAGGAAGGAAAGAAAGGGAGAAGGAGGGAGGAAGGAAGGACAGACTGAAGGAAGGAAGGAAGGAAGGAAGGAAGGAAGGAAAGAAGGAAAGAAGGAACAGTCAAACCAGACAGGGTCAATTTGACCCGGAGGACGACAGGAAGGTTAAGAAGGTGAGGATGGAGAGGTGGAGTGAAAGCTTTAAAAAGGGTCTTGATAGGTAGGAGAAGGTGGAGGAGGAGGAGGAGGAGGAGGAGGGGATACGAAGGAGATGAAGGAGATGAAGGATACGGATAATTCTTTCCTTGACTAGCTCTGTTTATGTGTGCTGCTGTCCAAAAGTGCAGAGCTGTGTACGTCCAAGACAAACACCAGCAGGAATTAGCAGTCCCACTAGACTAAAGCTTCACTTTATTGGACGTGGTGTTTAGATAAGTGTTTAGATAAGGTCTTTGTTCCTTCAGTCTGAGCTGTGTTTCATTTTCTGTTTATCGCAGCTGGTCCGAGAACGCCGGAGAGCCAGGACCGCATCGCACCAACCAACGCACACTCATGATTTATGTCTATGTCTTTATTTCTTTTAACCCTCCTGTTGTCCTCCAGTAAAGGAAGGAAGGAAAGGAGGGAGGAAGGAAGGAGGGATGTAAGGAAGGAAGGAAGAAGGAGGGAGGGAGGAAGGACAGAAGGAAGGAAAGAAGGAAGGAAGGAAGGAAGGAAGAGGAAGGAAAGGAGGGAGGGAGGGAGGGAGGAAGGGAGGGAAAGAGAAAGGAAGGAAAGAAGGAAGGGAGGGAGGAAGGAAGGAAGGAGGAAGGAAGGAAGAAAGGAAAAAGAAAGAAAGGACGGTTGGAAAAGAAAACAGGAAGGAAGGGAGGATAGACGGAAGGAAGAAAGAAAGGAAGAAAAAAGAAAGAAAGAAGGTTGGAAAAGAAAACCGAAGGAAGGAAGAAGGAAGGAAAGTTAGAAAGAAGGAGGGAGGAAGGAAGGATAGAAGGAAGGAAGAAAGGAGGATTGAGGAAGGAAAGAAGGGAGGGAGGCAGAAGGAAGGACAGAAGGAGGGAGGAAGGATGGATGGGAAGGAAGGAAGGAAAGGAGGGAAGAAAGGAAGGAAGGAAAGTTAGAAAGAAGGAGGGAGGAAAGGAAGAAGGAAGGAAGGACGAAAGGAAAGAGGGAGGGAGGAAGGACAGAAGGAAGGAAGGACGGAACAGTCAAAACAGACGGGGTCAAAGGTTAAATAAGAAGGAGGATAGATTCAGAGCTATACTGAGTCGACCTGCTCTCGGAGGAAAAGTCCTGACTCGGCACATTTTAAGGTTTTCAGTTTCATAACAGTGACGTCTTTGGACTACTTCTAAATCTGGCAACGATCTCCGTCATTACTGGACAGACCTACGTCCCAACTTTTTAGGACTTGGACACGAAACAACGTCAAAGCCATGACCCTCCAAAAAAATGGAGTTTATATTCTCGTTATTTATTTTGCCAGACGTTTTTTTTTTTTTTTTTTTTGCTGCTTGGATTCAGTTCAGTAGCGATGGTTTTCTTTCTTTCTGTTTTTTCTACTGCAGGCGGTCAGAGTTGAATCTTCTGGCTTCTGTCTGTCAGGGAGATCTTCTCCTCAAGTTTTAAAGCTCTGATCATGTTTAACATAGACATCCCATAATATAACTGTATATAAATCAGTATTTAAATCATCATGATGTTTCAAGCCACTGGTTGCTTTTTCAACATTTAACCAGGAAGGAAGGAAGGAAGGAAGGAGGGGAGGGAGGGAGGGAGGGAGGGAGGAAGAAGGGAGGGAGGGAGGGAGGAAAGAAGGACCGAAGGAAAGAAAGGAACCAAATACTATGAGAGCCTAAACATTATTAACCTTTGACCCCTTCTGTTTTGACTGTTACTTCCTTCCTTCCTTCCTTCCTTCCTTCCTTCCTTCCTTCCTTCCTTCTTTCCTTCCTTCCTTCCTCTCTCCCTCCTTCCTTCTGTCCTTCTCTCCTCCTTTCCTTCCTTCCTCCTGTCCTTTTTTCCTTCATTCCTTCCTTCCTTCTGTCCTTCTTTCCTTCCCTCCCTTCCTCCCCCCTTCCTTCTGTCCTTCTTTCCTCCCTCCCCTTCCTTCCTTCCTTTACCAAATACTATGAGAGTCAAACATCATTAACCTTTGACCTCGTCTGTTTTGACTGTTCCTTCCTTCCTTCCTTCCTCCCTCCCCTCCCTCCTCCCTTCCTCTTTCCTCCCTTCCTAACCTTCCTTGACTCGAGAACACAAAATAAATCAGCATGTATTACCTTCCTTGTATATTTTTCCTTGTGTGGAATAAACAAACCTAAACACTATAAATCATGCTAGTTGCTTTAAGTGTTTCTCTAGCAGATATAAGAGAGGAAACTAATGAGATATACTGTCGAGTATAATCAGTAAAAACTTCCTCATTGCTAATTATATAAAGCATGAGGCTCATTCTAAGAGATAAGGTTGCAAATGATATATGGAGGAAACATCTCACTGTCTGACCAAGATTACCTTCATGTGGTTTTTAAGTTTCAGGTTTGCTTCACACAAGTTTTATGTTTGGTTCCTCATATATATAAAAACTTTAGGTCATAAATACACTAGATTCATCAATATTTAACCCTCCTGTTGTCCTCAAGTCAAGGAAGGAAGGATGGAAGGCAGGGAAAGAAAAGAAGGAAGGAGGGAAGGAAGGAAGGAGGAAGGAAGGAAGGCAGGAAAGAAAAGAAGGAAGGAGGGAAGGAAGTTAGGAAGGAAAGGAAGGAAGGAACTAGTAGTGGATCTACTTTAACTTTCCTGTCATCCTTCCTGTCTATTTTGACTGTTCCTTCCTTCCTCCCTTCCGCCTGTACTTCCTCCCTCCTTCTCTCTTTCTTTCCTTCCGTCCGTCCTTCCTTCCTACCTTCTTTCCTTTCCTCCTCCCTCCTTCTCTTTCCTTCCTTCCCTCCCTCCCTCCCTCCTTCCTTCCTTCCTACCTTCCTTCCTTTCCTCCCTCCCTCCTTCTCTTTCTTCCTTCCTTCTTTCTTTCCTCCTCCCTCATTCCTCCCTCCCTTCCTCTCTCTTTATTTCCTTTTATCCTACCTCCTTCCTTCCTTCCCTCCTTCCTTCCTTCCTCCCTCCCTCCCTTCCTTCCGTCCCCTCCTCCCTTCCTTCCGTCCCTCCTCCCTTCCTCCTTTCCTTCCTTCTTCCTCCCTTCCTTCCTTGACTTGAGGAGGCAGGAGGGTTAACCTTCCTGTCGTCCTCCCGGGTCAAATTGACCCTGTCTGTTTTGACTGTTCCTTCCTTCCTCCCTTCCTTCTGTATTTCCTCCCTCCTTCTCTCTTTCTTTCCTTCCTCTCTCTTTCCTCCCTTCCTTCTTTCCTTCCTCCCTCCCTCCTTCTCTTCTTTCCTTCCCTCTCTCCTCCTTCCTTCCTTCCTTCCTTCCTACTTTCCTTCTTCCCTCCCTCCCTCCCTCCCTCCCTCCCTCCCTCCTTCCTTCCTTCCTACCTTCCTTCCTTTCCTTTCCTCCCTCCCTCCTTCTCTTTCCTTCCTTCCTCTCCCTCCCTCCCTCCCTCCCTCCCTCCTTCCTTCCTTCCTTCCTACTTTCCTTCCTTTCCTCCCTCCCTCCTTTCTCTTTCCTTCCCTCCCTCCTCCTTCTCTCTTCTTCCTTCCCTCCCTCCCTCCTTCTTTCCTTCCTTCCTTCCTTCCTTTCCTTCCTTCCTCCCCCCTCCTTTCCTCCCTCCCTTCCTTCCTTCTTCCTCCCTTCCTTCCTTGACTTGAGGACAACAGGAGGGTTAAGTTTCTGCTTCAGACATATCTACATCATATCATATTCCTTCCTTCCTTTCCTTCCTCCCTTCCTTCTTTCCTCCCTTCCTTCTTTCCTCTGTCCTTCTTTCCTTCCTCCCTCCCCTCCCTGGTTCCACATATGTTAAAGCTTTTGATCACAAACATTTCTAGAGAGTTCTTGTTCTCGTCTTAATGCTCATGTTTGTATTCTGCTTGTAAAAATGTGACAGCTGGTCTCGTCGACAGCGAGCCGCAGCTGGATATCCGTCGTCGCAGCTGTCGGTGGTCAGATCGTATATCATCGTGTTCACAGTCTCTACATGCCGATCTCTCCACACACACACACACACACACACACACACACACACACACACACACACACACACACACACACACACACACACACACACACACACACACACACACACACACACACACACACACACACACACACACTCCAGCACACAGCGGACTCTCTGTGTTTGACCGTTACCGAGCCGACGGCACGCTGACAGTCTCTGAAACATTCTGCTACACTGGATCAATAACAGCTCTCTACTTAACGACATTTACCTTTAATTTCTACTTTATTCCTTCTTATAATGTTCATGTTTCTCTATATTAATGAGCTGCTGCAGTATTCCTTCCTCCCTTCCTTTCCTTCCTTCCTTCTTTCTTTCCTTCCTTCCTTCCTCCCTTCTTTCTTTCCTCTGTCCTTCTTTCCTTCCTTCCTCCCTTCCTCTTCCTTCTTGCTTCCTTCATTCCTTTCCTTCCTCCCTTCCTTCTTTCCTCTGTCCTTCTTTCCTTTCTCCCTTCCTTCTTTCCTTTCCTTTCCTCCCTTCCTACTTTCCTCTGTCCTTCTTTCCTCTGTCCTTCTTTCCTTCCTTCCTCCCTTCCTTCTTTCCTCTGTCCTTCTTTCCTTCTTTCCTCCCTTCCTTCTTTCCTCTCTCCTTCCTTCATTCCTTCCCTCCTTCCTTCCTCCCTCTTCTTTTCCTTTTTTCCTTTCCTTCCTTCCTCCCTTCCTTCTTTCCTTCCTTCCTCCCTTCCTCTTTTCCTTTCTCTCTCCCTCCCTTCTACCTTCCTTCCTTCCTTCTTTCCTCTGTCCTTCCTTCCTTCCTTCCTTCCCTTGTCCCTTGCTTCTTTCCTTTCCTCTCTTCCTTCCTCCCTCCCTCCCTCCCTTATACCTTCCTTCCTTCTTTCCTCTGTCCTTCTTTCCTTCCTTCCTCCCTTTCTCTTTTCCTTTCTCTCTCCCTCTCCCTCCCTCTCCCTCCCACCTTCCTTCCTTCTCTCCTCTGTCCTTCTTACCTCCCTTCCTTCTTTCCTCTTTCCTTCTTTCCTTCCTTCCTCCCTTCCCCTTTTCCTTTCTCCCTCCCTCCCCTCCCTCTTCCTTTCCTTTTTTCCTTCCTCCCTCCCTCCTCCCTTCTACCTTCCTCCTTTCCTTCCTTCTTCCTCCCTTCCTTCCTTGACTGGCTTAAAATTGAGTCTGTATTGTTTTAAATGAAAGAAAAAGAAGACATGATAGTTTAACATGTTTTCCATTAAAATCAACTAGTTTCATAAAACATCTCTGGTAGATTGACTTTGATATATTACAGTTAAGACTCTTTTGGTGCTTTAACTCCTTTCTGGGAGGCCTGGATGCTATTTTCTTTGAAGTCTAATTTCTGTAAAAACAGGTTAAAATAATTTTCCCACCCTGAAAGTTTTTCTCACGTTCAAATATTAAAGTGTGAATATCAAATTTACCGTATGTAAAAACCACAAAAGTGAACGTTAGACCTCAAATGTTTGACGAGGCCGAACGCCAACATCTATATGAGTTCCTTATTTAGAAAGTAACTGAAACTGTGAAAATTAAATTTGAAAAAAAACACAAAAATTCCTCCCTCCTTTCCTTCTTTCCTCCCTCCATCCTACCTTCCTTCCTTCCTTTCTTCCTCCTTTCCTTCTTTCTTCCTCCCTTCCTCCTTTCCTTCCTTCTTTCTCCGTTCCTTCCTCCCTTCCTTCTGTCCTTATACACCGCCGCTCTATCTCCCCCCTGCAGAGTTTCACCCCCCCCCCAAAAAAAGGCAAGAGATATTTGCTGAAGTTTTCCTCCCTTCCATCTTACCTTTCCTCCCTTCCTTCCTCCCTCCTTCCCTCTTTCCTTACCTCCCTCCTCCCTTCCTCCTTTCCTTCCTTTTTCCTCCCTTCTAACCTTCCTTGACTCAAGGACAACAGAGGGTTAACCTTCCTGTCGTCTTCCGCGGTCAAATGGACCCCGTCAGTTTTAAATGTTCCTTCCTTCCTTCCTTCCTTTCCTCCATCCCTCCTTCTCTCTTTCTTTCCTCCCTCCCTCCTTCCTTCCTTCTTCCTTCCTTCCTTCCTTCCTTCCTTCCTTCCTTCCTTCCTTCCTTCCCTTCTTTCCTCTGTCCTTCTTTCCTTCCTTCCTCCCTTCCTCTTTTCCTTTCTCTCTCCCTCCCTCCCTCCCTCCCTTCTACCTTCCTTCCTTCTTTCCTCTGTCCTTCCTTTCTCCCTTCCTTCTTTCCTCTGTCCTGTGAACGTTAGACCTCAAATGTTTGACGAGGCCCAACGCCAACATCCATTTGAGTTCCTTATTTAGAAAGTAACTGAAACTGTGAAAATTAAATTTGAAAAAAAACACACAAAAATTTAGCTTATACACCGCCGCTCTATCTCTATATCCCCCCTGCAGAGATTCAGCCCCCCCCCACCCCCACCCCCCCAAGAAAAGACGAGAGAGATATGTGCTGAAGTGGAAGCGGAGACTTGCTGACAGCTCTGAAACTGGGGAGAAAAGATGGCTCAGTGGGGAGAGGAGGACAAGTTGACTGATAGAGCCTGAAATGGAGGGATACGAGAGTGGAGACCAAACCCCAGAGGCCTGCAAGCGGTAGATAGCTTCCTCTTCCTCCTCCTCCTCCTCCTCCTCTTCCTCCTCCTGGGTCTCATCCCTCCATCTCTGTCTGCAATGCAAATTCTCATTACTCCTCTGTGCTGTAGCGAGCAGCTCCAGAGTCGTCCATTCCTCCTCACTCCTAACTCCTCACTCGTTACTCCTCACTCACCTAACTCCTCACCAGCATCCAGAGTTTGTTTGTGTCGTCCTCCTGGGTCAAATTGACCCCGTCTTTTTCGTTCGTTTTCGTTCGTTCCTTCCTTCCTTCCTTCCTTCCTTCCTTCCTTCCTTCCTTCCTTCCTTCCTCCTTTCCTTCCTTCTTTCCCCCCTCCTTCCTCATCCCTCCTTTCCTTTCCTCCCTCCCTTCCCTCCCTCCTTCCTCCCTCCCTCCTTTCCTTCCTTCTTCCTCCTTTCCTTCCTTCTTCCTCACTTCCTCCTTTCCTTCCTTGTTTCTCCGTTCCTTCCTTCTTTCCTTCCTCCCTCCCTCCCTGCTACTTCCTTCCTTTCCTCCCTCCTTTCCTTCCTTCTTTCCTCCTTCATTCTTCCTCCCTTCCTTCCTCCCTCCCTCCCTCCTTTCCTTCCTTCTTTCCTCCCTCTAACCCTCCCTCCACCTTCCTTCCCCCCCCTTCCTTCTGTCCTTCCTTCTTCCTCCCTTCCTCCCTTCCTCCTTTCCTTCCTTCTTCCTCCCTTCCGCCCTCCTGTCCTTCCTTCTTCCTCCCTCCCTCCTTCCTTCCTTCCTCCCTCCCTCCCTCCTTTCCTTCCTTCTTCCTCCCTTCCTTCTTCCTCCATTCCTTCCTCCCTCATACCTTCCTTCCCTCCCTCCTTTCCTTCCTTCTTTCCTCCCTCCCTCCTACCTTCCTTCCCTCCCTCCTACCTTCCCTCCCTCAATCCCTTCTTCCTCCCTTCCTCCCCCCTCCCTCCTTTCCTTCCTTCCTTCTTCATCCATTCCTCCCTCCCTCCTTTCCTTCCTTCTTCCTCCCTTCCTCCCTCCTTTCCTTCCTTCCTTCCTACCTCCTTTCCTTCCTTCTTCTCCTTCTTTCCTTCTTCCTCCTTCCCCTCCTATCTTCCTCCCTTAACTCGAGGACACCCGGAGGGTTAAACCCGACTCCACGTTGCCAGCCATCGAGGATCAAGTGGTAAAACGAGACAGAGATGATAATGATGATAAGAGGACACGCTGGATTATTTCTTTATTATTCCAACGGCACTTAAACGCAGCACAGCATCTCTGGAATAGTTGGGTAAGAGCTGGGCTTTAGTCTTTGATGTGATAATAGCTAGTTGGGGTGTTGTGGTTTCTCTGTCAAGACTCAAGTGGAAAATTGCCTTGCACTTTTCTGGCAAACCCGTCTGCTTCGTCACGTGTCTAAAAAAACCCGCACATACACATCCACCGAGGCTAGGCTGATATCCATGTCTATCAGGGAGGGGGGGTGGTGGGGGAGGGGGGGGTTGGGGAGGGGGGGGGGTGCTATATAGGCCTCCGCTTGGGCTGACTGAATCCTGTTTCCAAGCCGACTGTTTCCTTCTTTCCTTCCTTCCTTCCTTCCTTCCTTTCTCCTCTTTCTTTAGTTTTTCCTTCAGTCTTCCTCTCCTTCATTCCTTCCTTTCCTTACTCTTTTCCTTCCTCCCTCCCTCCTTACTTCTTTCTTTCCTTCCTTCCTTCATTCCTTCCTTCCTCTTTTCCTCCCTCCCTCCCTCTCTCCCTCCCTCCCTCCCTCCCTCCCTTCCTTCATTCCTACCTTTCCTTCCTTCCCTCCTTCCTCCCTTCCTTCTCTCCTTACTTCCTTCCTCTTTTCCTCCTCCCTCCCTCCCTCCTTACCTTTCCTTCCTTCATTCCACGTGTCTGAAAAAACCCGCACATACACATCCATCCACCGAGGCTAGGCTGATATCCATGTCTATCAGGGAGGGGGTGGGAGGGGGGGTTTGGGGGGGGGGTGTGCTATATAGGCCCCCGCTTGGCTGACTGAATCCTGTTTCCAAGCCGACTGTTTCCTTCTTTCCTTCCTTCCTTCCTTCCTTCCTTCCTTTCTCCCTCTTTCTTTAGTTTTTCCTTCAGTCTTCCTCTCCTTCCTTACTTCTTTCCTCACTTCCTTCCTCCCTCCCTCCCTCCTTACTTCTTTCTTTCCTTCCTCCTTCCTTCCTTCTCTCCTTACTTCCCTCCCTCCCTCCCTCCCTGCCTTCCTTCATTCCTACCTTTCCTTCCTTCCCTCCTTCCTCCCTTCCTTCTCTCCTTACTTCCTTTCTCTTTTCCTCCCTCCCTCCTCCCTTCCTCCTTTCCTTTCCTTCCCTTCCTTCATTCCACATGTCTCAAAAAACCCGCACCTACACATCCATCCACCCAGGGGCTGATATCCATGTCTATCAGGGAGGTGGGAGGGGGTTGGCGGAGGAGGGGGGGGGTGTGCTATATAGGCCCCCGCTTGGCTGACTGAATCCTGTTTCCAAGCCAACTGTTTCCTTCTTTCCTTCCTTCCTTCCTTCCTTCCTTTCTCCCTCTTTCTTTAGTTTTTCCTTCAGTCTTCCTCTCCTTCCTTACTTCTTTCCTCACTTCCTCCCTTCCTTCATTCCTTCCTTTCCTTACTCTTTTCCTTCCTCCCTCCCTCCTTACTTCTTTCTTTCCTTCCTTCCTTCCTTCTCTCCTTACTTCCCTCCCTCCCTCCCTCCCTTCCTTCATTCCTACCTTTCCTTCCTTCACTCCTTCCTCCCTTCCTTCTCTCCTTACTTCCTTCCTCTTTTCCTCCCTCCCTCCCTCCCTCCCTTCCTTCATTCCTACCTTTCCTTCCTTCCCTCCTTCCTCCCTTCCTTCTCTCCTTACTTCCTTCCTTCTCTCCTTACTTCCCTCCCTTCCTTCCTTCATTTCTACCTTTCCTTCCT
The DNA here is from genome assembly GCF_027409825.1 of Scomber japonicus. NCBI lineage: Eukaryota > Metazoa > Chordata > Actinopteri > Scombriformes > Scombridae > Scomber > Scomber japonicus. The sequence goes on along the minus strand of NC_070598.1, from coordinate 3,820,741 downwards.
TCCCTCCTTCCTCCTTTCTTTCTCTCCTTACTTCCTTTCTCTTTTCCTCCCTCCCCCCCTCCCTTCCTCCTTTCCTTTCCTTCCTTCATTCCACGTGTCTGAAAAAACCCGCACATACACATCAATCCACCGAGGCTAGGCTGATATCCATGTCTATCAGGGAGGGGGGTGGGGGAGGGGGGGAGGGGGGGTGTGCTATATAGGCCCCCGCTTGGCTGACTGAATCCTGTTTCCAAGCCGACTGTTTCCTTCTTTCCCTCCTTCCTTCCTTCCTTCCTTCCTTCCTTCCTTCCTTCCTTTCTCCCTCTTTCTTTAGTTTTTCCTTCAGTCTTCCTCTCCTTCCTTACTTCTTTCCTCACTTCCTCCCTTCCTTCATTCCTTCCTTTCCTTACTCTTTTCCTTCCTCCCCTCCCTCCTTACTTATTTCTTTCCTTCCTTCCTTCCTTCATTCCTTCCTTCCTCCCTCCCTCCCTCCCTTCCTTCATTCCTACCTTTCCTTCCTTCCCTCCTTCCTCCCTTCCTTCTCTCCTTACTTCCTTCCTCTTTTCCTCCTCCCCTCCCTCCCTCCCTCCCTCTCCTCCTTTCCTTTCCTTCCTTCATTCCACATGTCTGAAAAAACCCGCACATACACATCCACCCAGGGGCTGATATCCATGTCTATCAGGGGGGGGGGGTGGGGGGGGGGGGGGGTTGGGGGGGGGGTGTGTGCTATATAGGCCCCCGCTTGGCTGACTGAATCCTGTTTCCAAGCCGACTGTTTCCTTCTTTCCTTCCTTCCTTCCTTCCTTCCTTCCTTCCTTTCTCCCTCTTTCTTTAGTTTTTCCTTCAGTCTTCCTCTCTTTCCTCACTTCCTCCCTTCCTTCATTCCTTCCTTTCCTTACTCTTTTCCTTCCTCCCTCCCTCCTACTTCTTTCTTTCCTTCCTTCCTTCATTCCTTCCTTCCTTCTCTCCTTACTTCCCTCCTCCCTCCCTCCCTCCCTCCCTTCCTTCATTTCTACCTTTCATTCCTCCCCTCCTTCCTCCCTTCCTTCTCTCCTTACTTCCTTTCTCTTTTCCTCCCTCCCTCCCTCCCTCCCTTCCTTCATTTCTACCTTTCATTCCTCCCCTCCTTCCTCCCTTCCTTCTCTCCTTACTTCCTTTCTCTTTTCCTCCCTCCCTCCCTCCCTCCTTCCTTCATTCCTATCTTTCCTTCCTTCCCTCCTTCCTCCTTTCCTTCTCTCCTTACTTCCTTTCTCTTTTCCTCCCTCCCTCCCTCACTCCCTCCCCTTCATTCCTACCTTTCCTTCCTTCCCTCCTTCCTCCTTTCCTTCTCTCCTTACTTCCTTCCTCTTTTCCTCCCTCCCTCCCTCCCTTCCTCCTTTCCTTTCCTTCCTTCATTCCACGTGTCTGAAAAAACCCGCACATACACATCCACCAAGGCTAGGCTGATATCCATGTCTATCAGGGAGGGGGGAGGGGGAGGGGGTTTGGGGGTTTGGGGGGGGGGGGGGTGCTATATAGGCCCCCCGCTTGGCTGACTGAATCCTGTTTCCAAGCCAAACCCATCGGTCTGGTTTCTCTTCCAGTTAAGTCTAGTGTGGGTCTGGTGGTGCTGGTGGTGCTGAGTGGTTGGGAGTGGTTTGTTTTTTTACCCCACCAGTGGAGCTCACTACGCTGCAGAGAGGTGAGCGCTGGGAGATGCTTCACTGACAGCCTCCACTCGCTCCGCTGGATCTACTGATTTAACCCTCCACCCGTCCTCCTCACGGGTCAAATTGACCCCCGTCTCTTTTGACTGTTCCTTCTTTCTTTCTTTCCTCCCTCTTTCTTTACTTCCCCCTCCTTCCTTACTTCTTTCCTCACTTCCTTCATTCCTTTCCTCCTCTTTTCCTTCCTCCCTCCCTCCTTACTCCTTTCCTTCCTTCCTTCCTCCCTTCCTTCTCTCCTTACTTCCTTCCTCTTTCCCTCCCTTCTTCCCCCCCTCCTTCCTTCCTCCTTCCTTCCCTCCTCCCTCCCTTCCTCCCCCCCTCCTTTCTTCCTTACTTCCCTCCCTCCCTCCTCCCTTCCTTCCTCCCTTGACCTGAGGACAACAGGAGGGTTAAGTCAGGACTTCCCAGAAAGACATAACTAACTAATTGTCTTGGTTGAGGGGCGGAGGGATCTTCGTACGCTGGGCCACATTCACAGGTTACACCGAGCGCCAGAAACACATGCAGATGCACTTACTCGTCTTTCGTCTCCAGTTTCATAAAATGCTCAGACTCAAGACTCACTTTTTATAAATCTTACCACATTCCCTCCAAAACCCCAGGGCAATAAAAACTGGTCTGTGTACAGCATATACAGTATATCCAATAATAACACTAAATGGCTACTATTGAGGAGAACAAAGTGCAAGAACAGTGTTCACTTACCACCAGTTGCCACGGTGATTTCACGCAGGAAATGTCCATAAAAAGGGAAATCGAAGGACAGATTAACTCTCTGTGAGGGCAAAAAAACAGACAGATGACCCGGGTCAGACAGATAGAGGTGGGCGGAGGAGCAGGAAAAAAAAAAAGAAAGAATAAAAAAATTTGGAAACAGAAAAGAAAATATGGAAAAGAAAGGACTGTGTTTTATATCTGTTCTGCTTTTATGAGGCATTTCAGGTAGGAAATATAAAATAGAGAAGAAAAACATGCACAAGAAAAATCAACGTAACAATTTCAGTGAAGGAAACATGTCCCCATCTCTTCTGACTGTTCCTTCTTTCCTGCCTTCCTTCCTTCCTTCCTTTCCTTTTTCCTTCCTTCCTCCTTTCCTTCTCTCCTTACTTCCCTTGTCTCTTCTTTCTTTCTTTCTTTCCTTCCTTCCTTCCTTCCGTCCTCCTGTCCGTCCTTCTCTCCTTACTCCTCCCTCCCCTACTCCTTTCTTTCCTTCCTTCCTCCTTCCTTCCTTCCTTCCTTCCTTCCTTCAATCCTCCTGTCCTTCCTTCCTCCTTTCCTTACTCCTCCCTCCCCCTACTCCTTTCTTTCCTTCCTTCCTTCCTTCCTTCCTCCCTTCCATCCTCCTGTCCTTCCATCCTCTTGTCCTTCCTTCCTCCTTTCCATCCTCCCTTCCTTCTTTCCTCACTTTCTACCTTCCTTCCTTCTTTCCTTCCTTCCCCCCTTTCCTTCTCTCCTTACCCCCCCTACTCATTTCCTTCCTTCCTTCCTTCTTCCTTCCTTCCTTCCTCCCTCCCTCCCTCCCTCCCTTCTTCCTCCTTTCCATCCTTCCTTCTCCCTCCCTCCCTTCCTTCCTTCCTTCCTCCCTTGACTAGAGGACAACCGTCCATCGAATTGGGAGATTTCTACATTTATCAATTCATTCCTTCCTTCCTTCCTTCCTTCCTTCCTTCCTTCCTTCCTTGTCTTCTTGTATTCTTTTTATTTTATCCCTTCAGTCTCTTCTCGCTGCTGCCAGAAAGCGTTCTAGAGAAGGAGCGTCCACAGTAAACAAGCTATTATACATGATCCTAGATTATGTCCTTTCCTCCCTTCTTCCCTCTCTCCTTTCCTTCCTTCTTCCTCCCTCCCTCCCTTCTTCCTTCTTCCTCCCTCCCTCCTTCCTTCCCCTCCCTCCTTTCCTTCCTTCCTTCCTTCCTTCCTTCTTTCCTCCCTACCTCTTTTCCTTTCTCTCTCCCTCACTCCCTTCCTTCTTCCTCCTGTCCTTCCCTCCTCCCTCCCTCCCTTCCTCCTTCCTCCTTTCCATCCTTCCTCCCTCCCTCCCTTCCTTCTTCCTCTTTCCTTCCTCCCTCCCTCCCTTCCTCCCTCCCTCCCTCCCTTCCTTCCTCCCTTGACTAGAGGACAACAGGAGGGTTAACTCCCGTCCATCGAATTGGGAGATTTCTACATTTATCAATTCATTCATTCATTCCTTCCTTCCTTCCTTCTTTCCTTCCTTCCTCCCTCCCTCCCTTCCTTCTTCCTCCTTTCCTTCCTCCCTTCCTTCCTTCCTTCCTCCCTTGACTAAAGGACAACAGGAGGGTTAACTCCCGTCCATTGAATTGGGAGATTTCTACATTTATCAATTCCTTCCTTCCTTCCTTCCTTCCTTCCTTCCTTCCTTCCTTCCTTCCTTCCTTCCTTCCTTCCTCCCTCCCTTCTTCCTTCCCTCCCTCCTTTCCTTCCTTCCTTGCTTCCTTCTTTCCTTCTTTCCTCCCTGCCTCTTTTCCTTTCTCTCTCCCTCACTCCTTTCCTTCCTCCCTCCCTCCCTCCCTTCCTTCTTCCTCCTGTCCTTCCTTCCTCCCTCCCTCCCTCCCTTCTTCCTCCTGTCCTTCCTTCCTCCCTCCCTCCCTTCCTTCTTCCTCCTTTCCTTCCTCCCTCCCTCCCTCCCTTCCTTCCTCCTTTCCATCCTTCTTCCTCCCTTCCTTCTTCCCTTGACTAGAGGACAACAGGAGGGTTAACTCCCGTCCATCGAATTGGGAGATTTCTACATTTATCAATTCATTCATTCATTCCTTCCTTCCTTCTGTCCTTTCCTTCCTTCCTTCCTTGTCTTCTTGTATTCTTTTTATTTGATCCCTTCAGTCTCTTCTCGCTGCTGCCAGAAAGCGTTCTGGAGAAGGAGCGTCCACAGTAAACAAGCTATTATACATGATCCTAGATTATGTCCTTTCCTCCCTTCTTCCCTCTCTCCTTTCCTTCCTTCTTCCTCCCTCCCTCCCTTCTTCCTTCCCTCCCTCCTTTCCTTTCCTTCCTTCCTTCCTTCCTTCTTTCCTCCCTACCTCTTTTCCTTTCTCTCTCCCTCACTCCCTTCCTTCTTCCTCCTGTCCTTCCTTCCTCCCTCCCTCCCTTCCTTCTTCCTCCTTTCCTTCCTTCCTCCCTCCCTCCTTTCCATCCTTCCTCCCTCCCTTCCTTCTTCCTCCCTTCCTTCCTTCCTCCCTTCCTTCCTTCCTCCCTTGACTAGAGGACAACAGGAGGGTTAACTCCTGTCCATCGAATTGGGAGATTTCTACATTTATCAATTCCTTCCTTCCTTCCTTCCTCCCTCCCTCCCTCTTCCTTCCTCCCTCACTCCCTTCCTTCTTCCTCCTTTCCTTCCTTCCTTCCTCCCTCCCTGCCTCCCTTCCTTCCTCCTTTCCATCCTTCCATCCTCCCTTCCTCCCTCCCTTCCTTCTTCCTCCCTTCCTTCCTTCCTCCCTTGACTAGAGGACAACAGGAGGGTTAACTCCCGTCCATCGAATTGGGAGATTTCTACATTTATCAATTCCTTCCTTCCTGCCTTCCTTCCTTCCTTTCCTTCCTTCCTTCCTTCCTTGTCTTCTTGTATCCTTTTTATTTTATCCCTTCAGTCTCTTCTCGCTGCTGCCAGAAAGCGTTCTGGAGAAGGAGCGTCCACAGTAAACAAGCTATTATACATGATCCTAGATTATGCCAGAGGGAGTAATCCTGTGGCAGACCGCGCTGAGGCTCACAGACTGGACGGCCAATCCTCAGCTTCTCTTTTCCACAGCGCTGTGATGGGGTTGACCTCTGCGGCTGTGTTCTGTTTTACGACCTCATTGGCCAATTTCTGTCGGTGTCGGGGGCCAAAGCGCTGGCAGGAAGTAGTGCCAGGAAGTTCTCTTTCTCTTTCTCTCTCTCTCTCTCCATCTCTTTTTCTCTCTTTCTGCTATTCCTATTCCAGCACTCCTCCAGACTTTTTTTTTTTGATGCACTTTCTCAAGACTTTAACTGCCCTCCTTGCCTTCCTTCTCCCCTCCCTTCTTTCCTTCCTTCCTCCCTCCCTCCCTCCTTTCCTTCCTTCTTTCCTCCCTCCCTCCCTTCTTCCCTCCCTCATTTCCTTCCTTCCTCCTTCCCTCCCTTCCTTTCCATCCTTCCTTCCTCCCTCCCTCCCTTCCTCCTTTCCTTCTTCCTCCTTTCCATCCTTCTTTCCTCCCTCCCTTCCTCCTTTCCATCTTCCTCCTTTCCATCCTTCCTTCCTTCCTTCCTTCCTTTCCATCCTCCCTTCCTCTTCCTCCTTTCCTCCCTTCCTCTCTCCATCTCTCTCTCTCTCTTTCTGCTATTGCTATTCCAGCACTCCTCCAGACTTTTTTTTAATGAACTTTCTCAAGACTTTTCTTTGTAATACCTTCCTTCCTCCCTCCCTTCTTCCTTCCTTCCTTCTTTCCTCCCTACCTCTTTTCTTTTCTCTCTCCCTCACTCCTTTCCTTCCTTCCTCCCTCCCTCCATTCCTCCCTCCTTTCCTTCCTTCCTCCTTCCCTCCCTTCCTTTCCATCCTTCCTCCCTCCCTCCCTTCCTCCTTTCCTTCTTCCTCCTTTCCATCCTTCTTTCCTCCCTCCCTTCCTCCTTTCCTTCTTCCTCCTTTCCATCCTTCCTTCCTTCCCTCCTTCCTTCCTTTCCATCCTTCCTCTCTCCATCTCTCTCTCTCTTTCTGCTATTCCTATTCCAGCACTCCTCTAGACTCCTTTAACTGCCATCATATAATAAACTGTATTTGTTTAATAATGCTCCTCAAGCTAAACACGACGGGGCCGAATTTCAGCAGCACAGATGGTTTTCACTTCTTCTTCTTTTTTTTCACTCACTTTTTTTTTCACTCGCAATCAAATTACACCAGGGCAAGATTTCCATATCTGCTTTCAACTTCAACTTTCGATTTCTACATTTATCAATTCATTCCTTCCTTCCTTCCCTCCTTCCTTCCTTTCTTCCTTCCTCTTTTCCTTTCTCTCTCCTCACTCCTTTCCTTCCTTCTTCCTTTCCTTTCTTTGCAATACAATCAAATTACACCAGGGAATGATTTCCATATCTACTTTCAACTCCCATCCATCGAATTGGGAGATTTCTACATTTATCAATTCCTTCCTTCCTTCCTTCCTTCTTTCCTTCCTTCCTTCCTTCCTTCCTTCCTTCCTTCCCACTTTCCCTTCCTTCTTCCTCCTTTCCTTCCTTCCTTCCTTCCTTCTTCCCTCCCTCCCTTCCTTCTTCCTCCTTTCCTTCCTTCCTTCCTTCCTTCTTTCCTCCTTACCTCTTTTCATTTCTCTCTCCCTCACTCCTTTCCTTCCTTCTTCCTTTCCATCCTTCCTTCCTCCCTCCCTCCCTTCCTTCTTCCTCCTTTCCATCCTTCCTTCTTCCCTCCCTCCCTTCTTCCTCCTTTCCTTCCTTCCTTCCTTCCTCCCTTCCTCCATCCCTTCCTTCCTCCTTTCCTCCCTCCCTCCTTCCTTCCTCCCTCCCTCCCTTCCTTCCTCCTTTCCATCCTTCCTTCCTCCCTCCCTCCCTTCCTCCTTCCTCCTTTCCATCCTTCCTTCCTCTGTCCCTCCCTTCCTTCCTCCTTTCCATCCTTCCTTCCTCCCTCCCTCCCTTCCTTCTTCCTCCCTTCCTTCCTTCCTCCTTTGACTAGAGGACAACAGGAGGGTTAACTCCCGTCCATCGAATTGGGAGATTTCTACATTTATCAATTCCTTCCTTCCTTTCTTCCTTCCTTCCTCCCTCCCTCCCTCCCTCTCTCCCTCCCTCCCCTCCTTCTTCCTCCTTTCCTTCCTTCCTTCCTTCTTTCTTTCCTCCTTACCTCATTTCCTTTCTCTCTCCCTCCCTCCCTTCCTTCTTCCTCCTTTCCTTCCTTCCTCCCATGACTAGATCTCCAGCTAAACACGACGGGGCCAAATTTCTTCTTCTTCTTCTTCTTCTTTCTTTGCAGTACATTTCTCGCTATCAAATTACACCAGGTCAAGATTTCCATATCTGCTTTCGACTCCCGTCCATCGAATTGGGAGATTTCTACATTTATCAATATTTTTCAGAAGTCTGAGAAACCTCCCACGTCCGTCCCTATAAACTATTCAGAGAGAGAAAAACAAAAGTTCTTTCCTCGCTTCCTTCCTTCCTCCCTCCCTTCCTTCTTCCTCCTTTCCTTCCTTCCATCCTTCCTCCCTCCCTCCTTTCCTCTCTTCCTTCTTCCTCCCTCCCTTCCTTCCTCCCTCATTTTCTTCCTTCTTCCTCCTTTCCTTCCTCCCTCCTTTCCTTCCTAAATTCCTTCCTTCCGTCCTTCTTCCTCCTTTCCTTTCTCTCTCCCCCACTCCTTTCCTTCCTTCCTTCTTCCTCCCTCCCTTCCTTCCTCCCTCATTTTCTTCCTTCTTCCTCCTTTCCTTCCTCCCTCCTTTCCTTCCTAAATTCCTTCCTTCCATCCTTCTTCCTCCTTTCCTTTCTCTCTCCCTCACTCCTTTCCTTCCTTCTTCCTTTCCATCCTTCCTCCCTTCCTCCTTTCCTCCCTTCCTTCTTCCTCCCTCATTTTCTTCCTCCTTCCTCCTTTCCTTCCTCCCTCCTTTCCTTCCTAAATTCCTTCCTTCCGTCCTTCTTCCTCCTTTCCTTTCTCTCTCCCTCACTCCTTTCCTTCCTTCTTCCTTTCCATCCTTCCTCCCTTCCTCCTTTCCTCCCTTCCTTCTTCCTCCTTTCCTTCCTCCTTTCCATCCTTCCTTCCTCCCTCATTTTCTTCCTTCTTCCTCCTTTCCTTCCTCCCTCCCTTCCTTCCTCCCTACCTCTTTTCCTTTCTCTCTCCCTCACTCCTTTCCTTCCTCCTTCCTTCTTCCTTTCCTCCTTTCCTTCCTTCCTTCCTCCTTTCCATCCTTAGTTCCTCCCTCCCTCCCGAGGTGGAAGGAGAGGAGCTCTTTCACTGCTGCTGTTTCAACCTTATCTCTTTGAGATGAAATAGTATCAAACCCTGACTGTAGCTCTCCTCTCTGTCGATATGCAGGAAGTGATCAATCTATCAGTTGGGGCTTTCGGGTGCAGCCGCAGTCCATTTTATTCATTTTATTCCTCATTGCTGCTCGACTGTTATTCATATTTCATATTTAAAGCATGAAAAGGTTTGTGTTGCTGCATGAGGAAATATATATATATATATATATATATATATATATATATATATATATATATATACACACACACACACACATAAAACTACACAGTAAATAAAATATACATTACTGAGAAGACTTATCTGGTCTTTGTGTGGCTGCCATTGGTTTTACCTTTATATTTAACCAGTGTCTGTGTGTGTGTGTGTGTGTGTGTGTGTGTGTGTAGTTCAAACTAAATGATGTATTATATTATATTGGTCTAAACTATTTATAATATGATTGATATATGATCGGCTTTTACAAACAGTTCAATTAACCTTCCTGTCGTCTTCCCGGGCCATCTGTTTTGACTATTCCTTCCTTCCTTTCCTTTTTCCTCAGTTCCTACCTTCCGTCCTTCTCTCCTTACTCCCCCCTCACCCTACTCCTTTCTTTCCTTCCTTCCTTCCTTCCTTCCTTCCTTCTTTCCTCCTTACCTCATTTCCTTTCTCTCTCCCTCCCTCCCTTCCTTCTTCCTCATTTCCTTCCTTCCTTCCTCCCTTGACTAGAGCTCCACGACGGGGCCAAATTTCTTCTTCTTCTTCTTTTTTCTTTGCAGTACATTACTCGCAATCAAATTACACCAGGGCAAGATTTCCATATCTGCTTTCGACTCCCTTCCCTCCTTCCCTCCCTCCCTCCTTCTTCCCTTCCTTCCTTTCCTTCTTTCCTCCCTCCCTCCCTCAGAGAAAACGAGAAGAAAATTAAAGCTAAACTGATTTAATCTGCAATTCTGTTTAGTTTTAGTTAGTTCTGCTTTGTTCATTGTAGTTTTATTCTTATTTATTTTAGCTAAATTATTTTTTCACTGCTAGTTTTAGTTTTACTTAACTATAATAACGCTGACCTCTCGGTGGATTATCATGCATATCTGGATGATTGGTTATTTTTTAATCTTTTTTAAATACTGAATCCTTCCCTCCCTTCTACCTTCCTCCTTTCCTTCCTTCCTTCTTACTCCCTTCCTTCCTCCCTCTTTTCCTTCCTTCTTCCTCCATTCCTTCCTCCATTCCTTCCTCCTTTCCTTCCTTCCTCCCTTCCATCCTTCCTCCCTCCTTTCCTTCCTTCTTCCTCCCTTCCTTCCTTCTTCCTCTCTCCCTTCTTTCCTTCCTTCTTTCTCCCTCCTTTCCTTCCTACCTTCCTTCCTTCTTCCTTCTTCCTCTCCTTCCTTCCTCCTTTCCTTCCTTCCCTCCTTCCTTCCTCCTTTCCTTCCTTCTTCCTTCCTCCCTTCCTCCCTCCCTCCTTTTCTCCCTCCCTTCTTCCCTTCCTTCTTCCTCCCTTTCTTCCTTGACTCGAGGACAACAGGAGGGTTAACTATAATAATAATCTAATAATATCTAGATGCACATTACTGGTTATTTTTTAATCTTTTTTAAATACCTAATTTCTAAAAAAAACATGCTCTATTAATAAAGTTTTAGAGCTACTGTAGAGTTTGAACTTTCTTCAGTATGTTTGAAAAAAAAAAAAAAAAAGCCTCAAACTGCAAAACTGGCACACGATGAACTCAAACTACTATTTGTGATATTTCAAATCATGCTTCTGCATAAACCTCCCTTTTTAAAATCAGATTTTTATTTAATAAGCACGGAGAAACTTTCCACTGTCGGTATCTGAATGTTAAACACAGTGAAGCTCAACATCCAACTGGAGAGAAATAAAGACTCAATGTTTAACTGAGATTAAACTAAAAGCTGTTTGAGTCTTCAAACATCCAAACAGGAAGTGAGTCTCTTACCGCTGCTTGTCTGTGCGTGTTGGACAGAATCCCGTGGATCTTCACTTTCTCTTTGTCCATCTGCTCGATATTTACCCACAAGTCTTTGCTCATCTGATCCGCCGGGGCCGTACGTTTTAGATGTGTAGTAGTTGTGATCCGTGTCTTCCTGCAGAGAGACGGAGACGGAAAGAAAAGAAGAGTGTGATGATTATTCTGTTAGTTTAAACTTCCTGTCGTCAAATTGACCCCGTCTGTTGTGACTGTTCCTTCTTTCCTCCCTCCCTTCCTTCCTCCCTTCTTTCCTTCCTCTCTTCCTCTGTCCTTCTTTCCTTCCTCCCTCCCTCCTTCCTTGTTTACTCCTTTCCTTCTACCTTCCTTCCTTCTTTCCTCCTACCTTCCTTCCTTCCTTTCCTTCTTTCCCTACTTCCTTCCTAACTCCTTTCCTTCCTTCTTCCTCCCTTCCATCCTTCCTCCCTCATTTCCTTCCTTTGTCCTCCCTTCCTTCCACCTTTCCTTCCTTCTTCCTCCCTTCCTCCCTTCTTACCTGCCTCCTTTCCTTCCTCCTTCCTTCCTCCCTCCCTCCCTCCCTCCCTCCTTTCCTTCCTCCTTCCCTTCCTTCCTTCCTTACTCCCCCCCCCCCTCCTTTCCTTCCTCCTTCCTTCCTTCCTTCCTCCTCCCTCCCTCCTTTCCTTCCTTCCTTCCTCCCTTCCTTCCTTGTATCGAGGACAGCAGGAGGTTGAAGGTAATTTAAATGTAACACAGTTTTAAGTATTGCGTGGAGATATTGCTGCTCTGCTCTGTGAATTCATCTGTGAGCTTTTAATATGCAGCGTACACAGCTCTACCTTTACTGAACATAAAATCTCATTTATAAAGAAATATCCTGCAGCTCATTGTTTCCTCTAAACTGATATGAGCTCAAATTACATTCAAAATCTAATGTGATCCTTCAAATAACAATTTAAAGCTTCAAACTCAAACAGGAAACCGACACAGGAGCGCAGAGTGACTCAATAATGTTAGAATATATTTAATTCTCCTGTGGAGTAAATTACCTGTTAAATTAGATTATATGACTATTAAAAAAAATCTTGTGTGTGCTTTATTAGTCTTTTTCATCTTTTATTAATCCATCTTTCCTTCATTCTGTCCGTCCATCCTTTCTTTCTTCCCTTCCTGTCTTCTTTCCGTTCCTTCCTTCCTTTCATCCTTCCTTCCCTCTTTTGTTCCATCTTTCCTTCCTCCCATCCTTCATTCTGTCTGTCCATCCTTTCTTTCTTTCTTTCTTCCCTCCCTCCTTCCTTCCATCTTTCCTTCCTGTCTTCTTTTCTT